>NW_008751882.1:685390-690800 GCF_000715545.1 Opisthorchis viverrini | reverse complement strand
TCCAGAAATGCTTTTGGACACTTTCGATCTCGGCACCATCCAAGAAAGTCAGAGGCGCAGCCTGAGCACGGATTACAACCGCGACCCTGGACAGACAGGATCCGCAAGCCAGTGAGGCCACTGCAAGTGAACTCCCGGCTTCGAAGCTACGTCAACAAACTTCAAGCGGGGAGGTGTTAGGCAAGAATCCCAGCGGATCCCACTATACGGTACGTCTTTAGGCACTGCTACGGCCGAGAAGCCTGGCCCGCTCGAGGTTGGCCTAGAATTCGGGACGCTTGCCGGTCCGGCATCAAGACAAGATCTGATTGGTCGACAATCTGGACCCAACAGCCAATCATGACCCAGTACTGGCCAAATGCTGGTTGCCAATGGCACATCCAGAACGCATCAGAAATTCCAGAAATTTATAGCCTCTTACGCTATATATACAAAGCGCTGTACAACTGTTCCTGACTTCGTTTTGGACGTTAATAGACCTTATGCACCTTTGGTGGTTGTTTTGACGTGAACGCTAGCTTGGGAGGCTCAGACCGAGAACTAAGCTGAGGAAAATACCGTTACTACAACCATAGAGGGGAAATATCCAACCAGTTCTTTCCACCTGAACTTTTCAGCTGCACGCAGCTCTAGAGACTCGATATGGACTCGACAATGCAAAAACCACGGCCATGTATGCCAGACATCTCCAAGGCCACATGATCAATACATATCTACCTTTCCCCAACCAACTTTCGTATGATTCAGTACTATCGATGGACCGACATTCATTCTGTGGTGGGGTTGCTTCTAATTGTATCCCTTCTAGGTGAATGGTCATCAATGGAACGTTCGCCATCCATTAAACCAACCTTGTGCTAATCGAAGTTGAGTGCTTTACCGCCTTTTGGTAACGTAGGCGCATTCCACATATTGTTTTGTCATTCAAACGGATGCACACGTGACTAAATCTGATCCCTCCATTTGGCAGTAGTTATGTTTTCCAGGACCCCGTCGAAAGGGGGACGCTGCATATCTTCCCTCCAGCCAGCGAATTAATCAAGCTGGATGACGAATCTCTCTGATTCCGCTTTTGTACCACGGTACCTTTTTCTGATGACCGGACGAACTCTGTTTCATCCGAGATTCTGTGTGAAGTTTTAATGTATGAACTGGTCTAAACTGGTCCTTCGTACGCTTTATGGAGCGTGTCATGATAATGGTTACAAAACGCATGCGTTTTTTAGCCAAGCCTTATCCTTTTGTGTGCCGACTGTTTTTTCCACACACTGCACTCTGTCCCTGAAAAATGCCGTTTTGCGTGGCCCCGTCAGGCCCCCACCAGCTTCCTTCAGAATGCAATGACTCTAGGTTAAACATAAACTTGTACGGTACATAAAACTATGTGAAAAATTTGAAAGTGCCCCCGACCGAAGAGCAACACGAATTTTATATTCAGTCAACAACGTCACTTGGAATTTGGATAAGGGTTCTTACTTGGTCGTGTTTGAAATGACCTAAACACGTGACGTGGCCAGAATGTATCGATAGTAGTGTACTATCGTACATCAGCTTATCCCATCTTTTATACGCGTTAACTTTGGTCTCCATTTTAATGGGGAACTCAGCCAACGAATAATGGTGTTTGCTTGTTTTTAAGCATGAACTATCAGTCAAATCGAAAACAGTTTACTAATGAAATGGGTTTGTTGCTAATCCTGTAAAGTGATGGCTATCTCCAACGTCCGTGAAATAGAACATTTCTCTCGTCTTAGAGGATGAACAGCCGTTTTGGAAATCAGAGTTTTATCCCCTCCATAGTTCACCGGAGTGATCAACTCACCTTCAAGATTCTACTGGAGGAAGGTGCACCCGCTTTCGGGGTTCCCTCAACGAGACACTGATGACGCTTTTGTATGACGTCCTTAAAAAGATTACATACGGGGAATTCAGCAGAGCTCCGGGCGAATCCCCTGTCAAAAGCAGACTGGTATGCAACTAAGTGTACTTGTCGAAATATGTTTGAGTTCAGTTCAATTAGAACATGGGGTTGACAGAAACTCGGAGAATGCGCCTACATGATGAGCCCCAAGATGAGCGAAACCGGTCATGGGCTGTCAAAGAGTTTCCAGCAACCCTGTGAGTAGTTTCCTTTATGAAAATATACTGCGATATCTCGAATATCGTGCCAACTGAATTATGAGGCAGCCTGTGTGCAGCACATTCAGTTGTAGAATATCATAAACGAGAGATTCAATTAAGTCTCCCGTGAAAACCAAATTGATTTGCAAATGAGTGTATTTCTTGAAAACAGTCCAATTTGGGTTCAAGTAGAACTTAAGGTTGACAGAAACTCGGAGAATGAGCCTACCTGAAGAGCCCCAGGAAGGGAGAAACCAGTCGTGGGCTTCCGAAGGGTTTTACGCAACCTAATTAGTAGTGAATCACGTCTATGCAAAGTATTCCAAAACAGACCTGATCAAAATGTCTTATCACTCGTCGGTCCTCAACAGTGAAGTTTCACTGAAGTCATTCCTTCCGAAAAAATCTATTCGAACGGGAATTACGACTTCATCCGAAACGGTCCACTATTCCCTTGAAAGTCCACCCTTGACCTTTCCACGGATCAGACACACTAATTTATCTAGGAAGCATTCTGCTTCAAGCACCTTGTTACAAACGCTTTACAGATAGGTCCGATGTAACTGGGCAACATTGTCTTTCAAAAGAAACCTCCCAGTAAGCCATCCAATCAGAACGAGTTTCTTCACAGGCATTTTATTTGATTGGTCGAACTATTATGAACTCTGCAGAGCTGTCATGGCAGAAAACCAATCACGTTAGTTGAGGAAGTATTGTTCAAGGTCACAATGGCACGGGAATGTTGGAAATTCTGAGAGCACTCAGTATGAGACAGTGAACGTTTGGTTTTCTACAAGAACTGTCACACTTGAGGCACTGTTCCAAACGCACGTAAGATTAACATTGGTTCATGAAGGGAAGTTGTTCTGGAGAGCGACACATGAAGCGCAGATAAACAGAGCAGTTACGGACGGCTCCTGCACACTTCCCGCCTGCCTACAAGGCAGGCAAACAGGATTGTTTAGGCGAGTCACGAAAAAGTCACAATAGAAAAACCAAGATAAAAAGTACAGAAATAAGCAACTGATGCTTTCGATTTTGTGTTACTGTGTCCACGGAATGCAGTTAGACTGACTCCACACAATAAGGCGTTGTGCAAGTGGCAGTCAGGAATGATAGGTAGCTGTTTGTTTGCCAATCCCGCCTTTATCACTGCACATCAGATTGGTCTGATGCAACGGATTAAGACATGTTGTGAGTTCCGTTCGTTGTGTGTGTAGAGTCAGGAACAGCCGGAAAGCAAGGCAGCAGCTTCGGCATACGCATACAGTGCACAGTATCGCATCAGCTGTTGGGATAGTTGACTGCCGGTATTTGTCAGGCCGCATTCTTTATTGTCTGTTTTGCTGTCAGTCGATGAGTAGTTGGTTTGCCGGTGTATGAATTGTTCACACATCCGGGTATAGTAGGACCATGATTCTGGTGAGTACGTGTCATACTGGTTTGTGATGACGTTCTTCATAGCTGGTGAACGCTCAGTGGGAGGTGACTTTACGTCATTTGGCGGAACTGAGAGCCAGTCAGGTAAGGGCAGTAAGGAAGGCGTGTCGTAAGGGAGGAACGCGTTTAATAGGGGTTCCGGAGGTATAACGCCTTCTTCAATATGACTGAAGAGCCGATCCATTGCAGTGGTTGATGGAACAGGTATACCACCGGTATTCGGTGCTGTGGTACTTTTGACAGTAGAAGCATGAAGATTCTCCAGTAGTCGCTCCCAAAATATTTTCGTTTGCAGTGAGGTGCGCGAATCGATCGAACTGAAAGGATTCATCTTCTCCACCGGTTCATGCATCCGCAAGCATAAGTTGTCGCCTGTCGAATTCCAGAAAAAAAATAGGGAAAACTGTAATAGTTGCATGTTTGTAAGGTGACATAACAGAGCGAATTTTAGCAACACTTTCAGACTTTATTGTATGATGAAAAATATGGACAAATTCGCTCTCGTGTTAGGATGTCTCCTCTTCAGTCAGAACTGACCCAACTGACAGCTGGCCGGAATTGAAAGACCCCCGACTTTGAGGCAAGCGAGCTTAGTCACTGAGGTGCCGCAAGTCCCGGGGTACGAACCCAACCCCGTCATCTTGACTGCTCCTGTCCAAAACTGGGCGACCTGGCAGTATCTCAGCAGTTACTCGAACATCTGAAGCCACTACTAAGTACTGTTAGCTAAACGTGAAAAAAACACGTATACTGCTCGGATCCATGATGGAAACTATGGGCGACACAGCTTTGGAGACAGTCATCTGAGTAAAGACGGGCAGTACATTGTACGGACATAATACATATATACATAAGGTTACTGAAAACTCCTCGGCAGCCCACGGCCGATCCCGCCCTTCTTGAGGCTCATCAGGTAGATGCAACCATCGATTTACCAAGTAGATATGTATTTGTCAAGTTCCGGGTAATTTGGGTTCAAGTAGAACATAAGGTTAACGGAAACTCGTGCACTGCACCTACCTGATGAATCTGAAACAGAAGGGTGAAACCGGTCGTAGGCTTTCAAAAAGTTTTCAGCAACCTTATGAGTAGCGTAATACGTCTGTATAATGTAATGCGATATCTAGAATATTGTATCAACATGAATTAGCCTGTTGCAGCACCCTCAGTTGAAGCGGATCAATAGCTTCAACAGGGTTATAGATGAGTCTCCCGTGACAACCAAATCGGTATGCCCATGGGCGTCAAAAAATGGGCACTGTTTGAGCAATGTTTGAGATCATATAATTCCCTGAAGAGATGGGGCCAGTTCGCTCACTCTTGGTGAAAAAGTTGACTCAAATACAGGTGTAACGGTGATACTACTGATGGGGGAGGCATGCGAGTAGTATGTTTTTTCGTAAATCCGCTTTTCGTTTCTTGAAAAGGGAGATCTCTTGCGGAATTCGTGGAGTCGCTCGGTACCATTTGCTTGGAGTTGAGAAACAGTCAATGAATATCCAGGAATGTTCAGAAAGACGCGTTCAAAGAGAAGATGGATATTAGGTTTTGTAAACAAGCTGCATATGAGAGTTTTGCTTCCCTGTCCACTAGTCTGTAACTGTTCAGTTGGTATTTTCCGATAAATAACTCCGCAGCGAAGGTCTTCTTCCTTCCACAGGTAGATAATCTGTGGAAACCAGGTACTCGTGGTGTTTTCGCGCTACTGGCATAAAGCTAAGTATAGAGAGACTAACATCATTTGGTCACCGACAGTTTGACCCAAAAATCGGCAATTCCGTCGTCTTGTGGAGATGCATAGCTCCTTTTCCACCCCCCCCCCACACTTGTCAACCCACTGACCATAAGG
>NW_008751882.1:647314-685373 GCF_000715545.1 Opisthorchis viverrini | reverse complement strand
CCCGCCTGCAATGCGCAGCTAACTACCCCTCCCCCCAAACCGGCAGCTACAACCACTGTACGACAAGTACGCGCTTATAACAGCTGACAATGATGATGATGATGATGATGATGATAATGTGAAAATTTGGAAAGTCCTGGTTTTCCAACCCCACGAAGCAAGCTGCGTATCTAGTTACACGAAGACCGAGCGAATTGATTATCATTCATATTTGCGATCGATCTGGAGATACAAACTCGAACCACCGATCGCTTGTTTTACGCAGCTCCGCTCACTGTGAATGCGCACCAGAGAACCAAGAATGCCGGAATCACCTACAGCTGATCGAAAACGAGTCAGCAGAGTTCAGGCGTCTGGAACGCTGTTTTATTGACAGGTGAGTCAATCAATCGAAAAATCCAGGACAGTTACCTGGTTGTCATTCCAGTCATTGGGTTGACAGTCAACGTGCGTTCAACGTGCACTGGTGGGTTAGTACCAAGACGCTCGCCTCGCATGTCACATGTCCGGAGTTCAAACCCCGTCAAGGTGTATCAGGAAGGTCAGCTTCCCTTCTGTGAGTCATTTCTCTCCGACACTAGGCACTGGAGCGGGTCAGCAGTAGATACCGCAGGCCGGCGAATCAACAGATATAACAAGGTGCTTCTTTTCTTTGGTTTGGGCTCACCAGATTCACTGCACCAGGACTGAAGGAGAGAGCCGATCAATCAATGAGCAGTCGGGACTTTGAATCGCCGAGGTTATTCGAATGTATGACCTTTCGATTAGTGGCTGAACATTTTCTCCATCTTCGAGAAATACACTCATTTGCAAATCAATTTGATTTTCACGAGAGACTCAACTGAATCTCTCGTTTATGATATTCTACAACTGAATGTGCTGCACATAGGCCGCCTCATGTTTCAGTTGGCACGATATTCGAGATATCGCAGTATATTTTCATAAAGGAAACTACTCAGAAGGGTGAAACCGGCCGTGGGCTGTCGAAGAGCTTTCAGCAACCTTGTGAGTAGTTTCCTTTATGAAAGTTTTCTTCATCTGTTTTGAAGTGGTTGCTCTGTGTAAGTCGCACATAAATGACATACAGCGTCACCACCCCTCAGTCACCTGGTCCTCTTGACATGATTCGGTACTGGCTGCTCGAATGATGACATCACAGAAAGGGAACCCACGTGAGCTCTGTACTTTTAGTGACCTAATGAAGAAATATGTCTAACAGGTTTGGTTGTGTTTTACGAACCTCGTTCATTCCAATCAGATCACTGATGATATTGATTTTTTCGTCTGACTGTTTCGCCACGTTTCGCGTTCTCTGTCTGTGACTTGGTACCATCTAGCCTATATAGTCACCATCTCATTCACCTATGATATCATGATCTCCATGGTGGGTCCACGTGAAAATTCCAACATCCCGTTTCCAACACTGCTTGGCATTATTGAGGTTGGATCTTTCATAGCAGACCAATCGAAACTGCACACCAAGGCCTAACTAGCGTATTTATGTTGCATGATCACAAATGTCATAATTCAAACATGCCTAAAGAGAATTTTTCCGGTTCAGAACAATGTTCTTGTTCCTCTCATATCTGCCGTTTCCCTGCCATCAAGACTACTTGTGATGAGGGGTTGCCTCTGAATAAGGGGTACATATATCCCGCGTAGAGTGTATGAGACAAATGCTTTGTGTAGGCCAGAGAGGGTTTGCTTTTCGTGTAACTATTTATGTACAAAAGAATACCATTTTTCGGTTGTGAAGGGGTGAACTAGAGTCCTGAGTCGTAATGTATTTATAGCGGATCGTTTTGTTCACAATCACGCGCACGAGTCGTTTCGTGCACGCCATGCGATAACCGTTCCTGTAACCCGGACTACTACGTACAGATACAATCCATTATATTCCCGATTTGAAAAGGTTTTTACAAGTCCTCCTCAAAGTGTCATTCCCTTGGGAATGAAGTGTAGTCGCCTAGCAACCATCAAACTGCTCAACACTAATTCATCATCTACTGATGGCGGTGAAATGACAGTCATGCTTGTGAGCAATTAAATCCGTTTCTCCGCACGTAACGACACATTCGATCCGGTCCAAACGTTCGCATGACAGATGAGACAATGTGCCCTCGACCACCACATTATTATTTCAACTGGGTTGATTAATTACCGTATCCCAGTGACGTTCTCACTACCCAACCGATTAGCATCAGGTTGCGTGGCGGTTGATTGACTAATAATGCCTGCAGCTTTGTCTGACTGTCTGTGTCTGCTCAAGACATGTCGATGCGAGAGAGAGAGAGAGGAAGCGGAGACGTACAGAAGACCCAGTGTTTCTGGCTGTCGCTCATTAAAGAGTGAATAGCGCTCATTCAAACCCTGTCGAAAGGGTCAGTCAATCGGAGGGGAATATCAGTAGAAAATTGCTGAAAGAATGGATGAGTGGAGTATCACTTCGAGAACAGCTAGATTCGT
Organism: Opisthorchis viverrini; assembly: GCF_000715545.1. Classification (NCBI taxonomy): domain Eukaryota; kingdom Metazoa; phylum Platyhelminthes; class Trematoda; order Opisthorchiida; family Opisthorchiidae; genus Opisthorchis; species Opisthorchis viverrini. The sequence goes on along the minus strand of NW_008751882.1, from coordinate 682,907 downwards.
TAGAAAGAGTTAACAGTAGATGTCTAGCTGGATGATTAAACGTGTCACGGGGGTACGCGGTTCGACAATATACCACCGACATATGACTACCCAAAGGTTGAAGAAATAGGCAGATAAATCTTGTTGAATTCCTCATAAGGTTGCTGAAGACTGGGTGACTGCTGATGAGCTTCAAGAAGGTATGGGCCGTCGAACACCCTTATAAGTAGTATGTCGGGTGAAGAATCACTTACCGTATACCTAACCGGTAACTCAAACTCTCTCACTCTATCGATCAAACACGTTTTAGTGTCTTGCAAAACGACAAAGGCCACAGCGTTTCCAGCTACTTACTACGCAATACCGCCTTTGTAACATGCTTCACTTGTATACGGTGTAAGCTCACACGAACTTGTTTTTGTATTTTTACCTTGGCTCGTAGTAATACTGTTTACAGTGCTCTCAGCAACAGAAGCGAGCGTTATGAGGCCTATGACTTGCACACACAGGTACACGATGGTCGGTTGAAGGCCAGAACAAATGCGGCATTTTTCTGTCAACGCCACAGTTACATGATGACCGGTTTGACTCAGTTTGTGAATTACGGTATTCGCCTGGACGAAGAAATATCATTCTCGGAGAAACAAACCTTGAGGTACGAGTATTTTCCGCTTGTGGCCAAACTCTTAAGTGTCCAACCACTAGCCAGGAGATCTTGGTTTCGAAGCTCTCTGATTTTCGTGAGATTCGTACTGCTGATAAGTCCCAAGAAGGAGGAAACAGCTGTACGGTGTTTCTCGGCCCTCGTGTGATCAAGAAATGCACAGAAACCAGTAATTGTTTACTATATTAGTTGTGGCGTAAAGTATCCAATCGGGTTGCCTTACATGCTTTAAAGCTTCCCAATATTTCACTGGATTACAGTGGAATAGCAGTGTTAATGCCCTGAATTTTGTTGCTGGACGTTTTGGCCAACATGGGTGACTTTATTTACAAGTGGAATAATCAGAATTACCAAAAAACAGGAATAGTAGCCCAGATGATATCTGTCATCACAAGGGAGCCTTTTGATTGGTCCACGGAATACGCCCACGTATGCGGTTTGAGGATGAAGTCAACGTATTGCGCATCTTGTTGGCTCGATTATTGATCAGTCCTGACCAAACAGCTGACAGACAGACTGTCGGTTTGGTTCACGCGTGAGCGTTGTGTGTAACGTCCACTATCGTTCTGTATGCATATCAAGTCCCGTTTGAATCGGTTGTGCCTGGTCAACCAAGATACTTTGCTAGGGCACGTTGTGCAATGGCTTTTTTTTATCACGACGCGTTTTGGGACAGAAAACGAACCTTTCTCCCGTGTTGAACAGTTCATAATTTCAGCTCCATAATACTCCCTTCTCTGCAGGCAGTATCCCAGCTTTATTCCTTGGTATTTCCAAACTCACCTGTTGTCCTATTAAACTACCACTGTTCTGTGGATCTCCGACAACATCTTCGTATGACGTCATGTGTGCATTGTGCATTCCTCCAACGAAAAACGGCAACTACCCTCGAGCTTACGAGTGGCTGCAGGCAGAAGATTTCCCTGAAGCCGGTTGACATTCTTCGTGTCTTTTTTCACACTCTTTTCCGAAAGACCCCTCACAAAAAATGAACTTCAGTCAAGTAGAACATAAGGTTGACGGAAACTCGGGGACTGCGCCTACCTGATGAGCCCGAATCGGAAGGGCGTAACCGGTCGTGGATGTCGAAGGGTTTTCAGCAACCTTGTGAGTAGTCTCCTTTATGAAAAAAGAACTTTAGTCAGGTTTATCACCAACCTACAATTTGTTCGGCTTTAGTCTCTTCTGGGTGTGACTCACATGTGTGAAAATACCACTGGCCTTGAACTATGTGGACGATATCACTTTGGAACTTGACGGGAATGGGCTTATAGAAACTCAAACACAGGAGGCAATGCGTTGTTTCGCAACTCACGACTAAACTGGTTAGTTATCCGGATAGCCGGATCAGCTGGGTGGCTGTATGGTGACTGGAGAGATCAGTGCAGGCATTATCAAGGCACTAGCTGCATGCCCCTCCCAGGCTCGTCATCTGTGGCGTTATAAACGAACTTCGTGGCCATAAGGCTTTGCGTCTCAGAACCGAAGAGCCCAAAGGCTCCCTCTGTCGTACGTGGCATAGCAAGGGTTGGTTGGCTGCGATAATTCCGGAGGGCAGCAGAATGTAGGGGATCCTCAGAGGACTCTTCGGCACTGCCAAATTGGCAGACTACGTCTACAAGGCGGAAGAGTATTGGGTAAGCATGTCCGACCACTCGTCTCATTTGTTGCTCTTGCTCACACGAATCTCCCATGCGGCTGGTGGCACCATCATAAAAGCATCAGAAATCTGAGTACGCTTTGAAAAACGTCCAGTGCAAAACGGGTACCAGTGATAAGCAAATAACATGGTCGCACGAAAACGTTAATTTTAGGGACGGATTCTTCTTCTCCGATAACTGCTCCGGCCAAGGTCAGATTTGAAGAGAAGTCTCGTACTTACGGATGACCAGTCTGAACGATCGATAGCTGATTACTGAAATCGGATGCAACGACTTCTCACTGGCAGCATTTTTCTGTTTTGCCGTATGTTGTACTGGGCGAGATGGCTCAGTGGTTTGTGCGCGGATTTACCGACCGGAAGGTCCGTGGTTCGAACATGACTCTGCCTCTCGACTTCTGCTGTCTAGGCTTGGGCAACCTGGCAGTATCCCAGCCCTCGTGTTTCCTTCGGGTGGCGTGGCAATCGGACACCAAAAGGGTGTTAGGTGATTATCATGTATTGTGAAAACAATGGTCACCGTGAAGCTCCTTCACACGCCATCGCACTTCATCCTGAATATACACGCGGACTAATTGATCTTGAGCCTCTCAACACCTTCGAAACATTCCTTCATATCTGGCAATATTTATTTATTACCCATTCTGCGTCAACTTCTGTCAGCAGTCTTGTCACAGGCGGACAGACACAGAGATCTCCTGTGCGATCGTGAACTCAGCCCCTTAGCGCAACAGTGGTTCAGCTTACATCATGTGTGTTTTTTTTTCAATGTGCTCACACCCTGTTTGCCAACAAAACTTCTGATGAGACAGTGTCGTCGGCCGCCACACTGTAGCTGCATACGCTCCTATTGAAAATGGAATTCACCTCAGATTGGATGGTGCCAGAAGCTGAGCGACGAATGCATACCATTAAGAACAGCAAACAACAGCAACCAGCAACAACAACAAATGCATCAAGCAAATAAAGTAAATGAATTGATTCCGTCTTTGGTAACCAAGGTTGTGTGTGTGTGTGTGTGTGTGAGCATGAGCGGCGTCTAGGCGCACTGGTCGGTGAGCGGAGGTTAATCACCACTAATGAAGAGGACAAGAAGAAACAGGCTTATTCTGTTTAGCCGATCTAATGATCATCAGCTCAGGCACGGTCTGCGTAAGCATTCCTTTGTGCTGTTGTAGCACGCGTTTGATTTATTGCTGGACGAGTGCGCGCGTGACCGAGAGAAAGTGGATGTGAGACACGCGCAAACGCACACAATTGCAATGTCGCTCGTTGTTATTAGCTCGATAGGGCTCCGTAAACTACGGTGTATAACGCCTAAATAAATATTAATGGGACAGGCAGAGAACAGTCATTTGGAGCGCGTGTGTGTCCTTGAGATAAACAATAATCGGGCGGGAGTAATATTCGTGCTGCTGAATTAGGCTCAGTCCGGGTAGTCTAGAGCTAATTATCAACTGCAAGGATGAAAGACCGACAGACCATTAAGGGACTAGACACCTTTTGATTTACTAACAAGATAATTGCAATTGTTCATTTTGGTCTACTCCAGCTTCCCAGCACCTGTCACTAAACATACACGCGCCGTAAGTTGGTCTAGCATCGATGACTCTTCTGGACAGTTATCGGTAACCAGCTAGGATCTTGTAAAGGGAACCCGAATCATAGGATGAACGGAACACCTGGTTCCAGTGATGCCAGTGGATTGATCATTTGTGCTTCTCGCGCATTTCGGCAGTACTTTGTCGAGTCTAATAACCCCCTATGAGGACGAGATGCTTTGATCGATCCGCTTGACGATGTCTCCTCACAGAACGTTTGCATATCAGTTGCCCTGTTCAACTACCCTCTGATCAATCCAAGTTACCAACATTTACACATATTGCCAAGTCTTCGCAAACTCTTGAGAACCTGTCATTTGCGGTGCACAATGCCTCGGGGTGGACTCTCCATTCACCATGTAGCATGCTGCCCTTCGATCTCCACGCAGCCTCCTGAACGATACTGTCTTTCACAAAAGTGGCTCAGCAAATCTAGAGAAACAGCAAGGCGAAATAACCCACTACTATCAAGAAAGTAAACTTGCTTACAAGAGGGATTCCCTGAATTTTAAAAGGAAAAATCTAGACACTAGTGTGACTTGTTCCTATGTCATACGGCACACGACACCATAAAAGAGTTGGAAAATCTATCTCGGGCACTGGTGGGCTACACAAAGAAGCAGTAATGTACAGAGGTTTCCCTTCTCTTAGAGAAGGAAATTCCCACTGAAAACAGTATGAGAAAGCACTCATTTGCAACTCAACTTGGTTTTTACGAGAGACTCAACTAGAACTCTCGTTTATGATATTCTACAACCGAATGTGCTGCACACAGGCCGCCTCATGTTTTAGTTGTCACGATATTCGAGATATCGTATTATTTTTTTCATAAATGAAACTACTCACAAGGTTGCCGAAAACTCTTTGACAGCCTACGACCGGTTTCACCCTTCTTAGGGCTCACCATGGGGCGGCCTGTGTGCAGCACATTCAGTTGAAGAATATCGTAAACGAGAGATTCAGTTGAGTCTTTCGTGAAAACCAAATTGATCTGTAAATGAGTGTATCCGTCGAAACCAGTCCAATTTAGGTTCGAGTAGAACATAAGGTTAGCGGGAACTCGGGGACTGCGCCTACCTGATGAGCCCGAATTGGGAGGGTGAAACCGGTCGAAGATTGTTCAACAGCCTTGTGAGAAGTTTCACGTGAGAAGACGTCTCTACATCATCCAATATTCTTAACAATTGCCTTAGCTCAAGTAACCACACAAACCAATAGAAAGAACGAAACATTGTTCTTCGAGTCGGGCTTAATTTAGTGTGTGCGAGTATCGACGTAAAATTGTCCGATTGGATTTTATGAGCTTCGATAACAACAACATCCTAGTCGACAGGTCAAATTGGCAAACAGGGTTCAACGAATGGCAATAATCGTTCACCTTTTCGGTACCTAACTGTCGTGCCGCTAGAAGGAAGCACGAGTGTTGGGTTACTGTCAGGTTGCCCAAGCATAGACAGCAGAAGTCAAGAGGCAGAGGTCGGTTTCGAACCACAGACCTTCTGGTTAGGAAATTCGCGCCCGAACCACCTGAGACATCTCGCCTCCCAATGAATAGCAGTTATCTTCAATTGATATTTCGAACGCTGGTGAACCTTTAAACACAGTCCGGTGAGACAACCCCCTCTCCCGAAGACACCGTATGCTAAGCGGCAGGAGTCTTCTCCGGTTCCTTTCACCCAACGGTGGGAACACCAGTTAGACCCCAAAGTGATAAGATTGTCCTCGGATCAATATTCACCTCGCGGTTTGTCAACGGCAGCTGCGGGTGATCAGATTGCTGTTCCATAATCATGTGCCCACGAATAAGCAAAGTTCAGTAGGGCTCGTACTTTGTGAAAGTAAGCTTGGAAAACCCTAGACGTGGCCACCCCCGTGTCCATATCATAACTATTTCAAGCTCCCCGTGCCTGAAAAGATCTGTGAACTAAGACAACGTGACCACAGTCAACCTGTAATCCCCGCACTCAAGTGCTTTGCGGTGCGGCGAATGCGCGGTGTGCTGTTAGAAAGAACTCTACGTCACGACCAAAAATAGTCTAAATCCTTGCGAAATACACTCATTTGCAAGTAAATTTGGTTTTTTGAGAGACTCACCTTCAACCCAGTTGAATCATAAACGAGGGATCCAGCTGGGTTCCAGGTGAGTCTCTCGCAAAGAACAAATTTGTTTGCAAATGAGTGTATTTCGCTTATTTCATGCAATCTGGTCTCAAGTAGAACATAAGATCGACGGAAACTTGGGAACTGCGTCTACTTGTTGAGTCCCAAGATAGGCGAAATCGGTCGTGGGCTGTTGAAGAATTTTCAGCAACCTTATGAGTAGTGCATTGCGATCTAAGTCCCAGTCTAATTGTTAGAAAACCCAACCAATCAGATCAGGTAGGCTCAGGAAAAATCTGTTGATTTTTGCATCGTATTTGGACGCATGTGAACAACAATCACAGAAGAAGAAATACCTTACACCCCTGGACATTTAGGTTCTGTTGACAGGAGTTCCTTACTGTTTTTTGTCACTGCGCACCCCTGAAATGGGTTTGCGCAGTAATAAAGCTCTTGGAGGAATAGATACTTTTGCCGGCACATTTGAACTGACCCGTGTGACATTTCGGCTGAACAGGCATGCCCAAAGTTGGAGTCACTTTTCACGAATCGATTTTGACGAATCCATTTTATGTGAGCTACAGCGAACGAATTTGCATGGTTTTCAATTGAATTCGTCATTCTGTGCTGAAAAACCAACCATTCCATCCTCGTTGGGGATCATCAGTAGTATATGTCCAAAAAAAACTCCAGTAGAAGGTTTCGAACCAGTGACCTAGGCTAGTAGTTTGAAAACTTGAACGTTTTGTCACGAGCAGCTGATCAGCAGTGTGATTAACTCCTTGTCTTGTCAAGTAATAAAAGTCTCCACAGCACTGCTTTTGGGGCTCGTTAAAACCGACGAACACTGACTGAAAACAATGTGTGGTCGCGCTATCCTCAATCACATCGATTGAAACCGTGATGTCCTGAAAAACCGAGACACAGTCCTGGGGATTTCAAAGGCTTGCTCTCTTCGAAAGGAAGTCAACGCATAATCAAAGTTCGGTATTTCCGTACACATTTGATTGACGGTGTTGGGTGCTATTCAACAGCTCTTTCACCAGTTACCTCAACCTTTGCATCGGTTTACTCATCAGGGTTCCATCATGGGGATTCGCGTTGCTAGGGATGAGACGCCTTTCGTCTGGCCTAAAGAACCACTCTGCTCACTAATTGAGCGCGTACGTATACATTTTTCGATCAAATTCACCCGGCTTGATGGTTTTTAATGACAGACAGACGGTTTTTGACAATAAGTAGGTCGAGTGAACAACTCAGATCATCACACACTGATGATCGAGGAAGCTGCGACTTCTTGGTCCACACCAAAAAAAACTGAAAACATGACAGATGCAATGACCCAAGCCGATATTTGGTACACACACACAATTACTGTTGTGCGAAAGCCTATTAATTTATTTACAAGACACTCCGGCGAATGTGTGCTGGCACTGAACGGATCAGATAAGTGCCAGGTGTCCTCCTCACTGACCGTAAGGTTGAATGATCTCCATCAGTTTTGACGGCTCTGTTTCCGAGATCGAGGTGTGTTCACCCACCCACACACACACACACACACACACATAGTACACACAGTGTGTCGTTACCAAAGGCTACCGAGTTGGTTGACGTTTTGAAGACAACCTGGTTAGTGCTCTATTGATAGTGATGTGCACAACCAGGTCAAGACGTTAGATGTGTCATTATTGATACTGATCTTCCAGTACTTCTTGACCTGACTTTGAGCAGGCTATCATATCGGATATGAATCAGGTCTGTGAAACAAATGTGTTAATACAATGCGAATTTCCCAGAGGACAAAGCAGTCAGTAAATGAGTCGATGGAAAATTTGATAGTGGACTTACTCATCATGTGGTCATCAGGCGTCCCTGAGGACACGCAGCCACTGACCAGCGAAGGTGGGGTTGGCAAACACGGAGAAGTACTTTGTGTTAGAGTTATGGATTCGCCTACCGCGCGTCCGGTGGAGAAGTGGTCATTTAGTGACACAATGGTTCGCACAACCGCATCTCTGAACCATGAGTTTGTCGCATCGGCAGGTTCGTCATTCGCACGACTGTGCTGGTTGCGGGAAGAACGGCCGTGTAACCGAAAGAGGGAATTCAAACCGAGGGACAGTTCATGCGCACTGTTGATCACAGAAGCTGTACTGGTTGGTGATTCTTCCTGAAAACAATGTTTTTGCCACTTGTTCGATTCGGCTATTGTTAGGCGGTCTGGACCGGTTCCTTCTAGAGAAATGGCAGGAGGTGAGGAGGAATTTCGTTTGATCGCCGAATGTTCACTATCACCGGTTTCATCATCCCCATTGCCGAACTCTGCGCTACTTCTTGTCAGAGCAGAAACAGAGAATGGAAGGTCATCCATCCTGCTGGATTCTTGGACGCTAGCCGAATTCATAAAGTGCCATTTTATCCCGGAACCAGTCATCGGAGCACCGTAGGTACGCAAAAACGAAGAAGGATTGAAATTCGTTGAAACTTTGGCGCTTGGACTGTAATCAGGTCTAGCAAACGGGTCTGAACCTTTCTGCCCGGAATACGGATAGACCGCCGTGATCTTTCTGGTCCCGGATGATGATTTCGAATCTTGTTCAGGTTCTTTTTGTATCACCAGAGGTAGGGGAGAATTCTGACGCTCAGAGGACTGCGGGCTAATCCCGGTCCTTGGATCACAGTCCATCAAGGATCCATGAATTCCATTGGATGAAATCGGGGATTTGACAGTACTCAGGTCCGTAGGACGATTGTTTGGAGATCTTCGATCATGACTCCTCAGAGAAATGGAAGAATCAATATCCTCGCCATCGAAGCTATTACTATTGTTGTTAGTACTGCTGTTGCCGTTGTTGATAGGGGTGGTATTGTGGCTGTTTGTTATGGACACTGCATTGCCACCTAACAGGTGACCGTTTTCCTGTTTTCGCCACTTGGCACGTCGGTTTTGGAACCACACCTGCACCCGGGATTCACTCAGAGCTAGTCGCGAGGCAATGTCTTCACGAGTTACTGCGTCTGGGTAGGGACAGCTGTCAAATGCTGCTTCCAGGATGGATAGCTGATGGACGGAGAACGTTGTTCTGAAAGAATAGAAGGACAATTAAACATACAATCGATTATTCAGCGACAAATGTAAACAGTCAGTTAAAAGAAGTCAAATGCGGGAAAATGGAGACTGGTGGCTCTTATTCCGGGTGTGGGAGGATTGCAAACTAAATTTCAGACATATTCGTAATACACGTCTCATAGAGTTACTGATAATTCGTCGACAGCCCACGACCGGTTCCGTCCCTTCTTGGAGCTCATCAGGTAGGTTCAGTCCTTGAGTTTCCGTCAACCTTATGTTCTACTTGAACCCGAATTGCACGGAGTTATTGAACTACGTTCATTTGCAAAAAAATGGTTTTCTGGGAGATTCACCTGGAACCCAGCCGGATCTCTCATTGAAAACATCATAAACAGGTATATTTCGCTAAGGTCAAACACCCAACAATGTTACGTTTCCCGAATCGGTCACTCTAATCGTCCTCAAATTTTGAGAAATGCATCCATACTAGAGAAGATGTTGGCTCATTCGCACACCTTTCTTTTTAAAAAAAATCACCGTTGATCTCACCGTCCAACTCAAAGAAGGTGGAGAAAGTCATGCAGATCAGCCAGTTGAAGGTCACAACCTTTTTTGTCGTTTAGAGCTGCTTGGGAAAAAGACAGTCTCGAGCAATCAAGTCCCATATCCACTACCTGTGGGGCAGTTCTGATAGGGTCAACTAGAAGAAATCAATTCCCGTCTTATTATGTTTTACTATAACCTAACGACTGCTTCTACAAAGTCAGACTAACCCTTGTAATATACTACTCATAAGGTTGCTGAAAGATACACATGTATCGCGATATCTCGAATATAGTAACGACTGAAACATGAGGCGGCCTAGTGCAGCACATTCAGTTGCCTGAGAACATCACAAACGACAGATTCGGCTGGGTTCTAGGTGAGTCTCTCGAAAAACCAAATTAGTTTGCAAATGAGTGCATATTCAGACTAACCCTGTTCACGATTCGCGCCAGCCTAGTACCGAAAGAAAGAGATATCACAGTTGGTTTGACTCACCTGTGGCGTGCCTTCTTCCCTTTGTTTTCCGAAGCCAGTGGGGAACTGGAAGGTGTTGGCAACTCTCCAGAATCACTGAGTGCATTTACGCCAAATACACCATGGGACGAGGATGTTCGTGGAGCTGGTTGACCAATCAACGCTGGATCGTCCGCTGTTCTACACCTGGCATCTTCAGCAATGTGTCTCGCCGAGATTGAAGATGTTGACAGCCTACTCATATTGTGTTTGACTGCATAACTGCAATAGTTTGTTTGATCGATCGATTCTGTGGATCAGAAGTGAGAAAACTGACTTCAGCTACTTTGAGGAAAAACACCTGAGTGTCAGAATTGGAGTCAATTAGTGGAATCGAGTTTTCAGGAGCTTCCCTAAACAAAGCCTCACATCAGGCTACTCATCCGTTTGAACACGGCTTATTCTGGTCATGCCTTTCAGTGAAAGTGAGTCCAACGGTACAACAAAGCCGAACCTCTTGGGACGGAAACTCGCTACGTGACATCTCAGGCAGCCTAGTCTCCGAGGCCTTTCAAGGAAGTGTGCCGATGTCTGCCTGAAATCAGACAGTTTCATGAGACCAAAAGGAGTCGTCCGGTTTCCATGTTATTCTGTAGTAAAGCTAACGCTCATCTAAAAAGGAAGGGCTCATTCATTTTCAGTTTGTTCGAATGTAGATGGTTAAATAAAACCGGATATTCTGTTCATGGATTCGGTAACGCCTGTACAACCTATCAGTACACCCCCAGCAACCTCCCTCAGAGCAGAAGTTTGAGGGAAGCCAGACTGTTCAAAATGAAGTCCATGAGAGCATATGTCAGTTTATCTAGACTATCCCAGTACTGAAGGAGATCGAAACCCGGAACTCGTTTGCAGTGATGCACAGTTTTGCTACTGTTATGTCTCACGAAACATACTACTTAATGGGTTGCTGAAAAATCTTCGACAGCCCGATGCCAGTTTTTCTCCATTTTTAGGGGCTCATCTGGGTGTGAATCCGCCCATCTCGTTCCAAGACGAGCAACAGGTGGCTGGTGATCGATTTTTTCCATCATTTGCTCTGGACAACGACAATTCGATGGCTCGAAAATTCACAAAACGCGATGTCAAAACCCATTTTCCAATCACTGGTGTATTCTGAGGGTACTGCGGGTCTTTGAACATGCTCTTCTTTCTAAGCTGGCCAATATGCGTGTATGACTATATGTATACGCCTGGAAGCCGGCAAGAGATCGACCATATGTGAGGCAGAGTTGGCACGTCTACTCATGTCCCCACTCTTTACGCGCATGAACAAAGAAGACTGAATTGAACAAGCAGCCCGGAAAACGTGTGGGCAAAAGCCCACCTGCGGTGTGAGATAAACTCTTGTTGATTAGTGTGTGTGTATATCCTAATTAAGTGATGTTAATAGCATGATGATTAGTCAACAATTGGGACAAGAGCATAGGTAACGAAACCAACAACATCAACAACGACAAGACAACAGCGATAACACGACGGATGGAAACGAGGGCAAGCTATGGTTTTCTCTGGGCAGTAATCGAATGGATACAGTATATATGTGTATATATATACATATGCGTGATGTGTACGGACGGTGAGGGTGTTGAAACTGGGCGGACAAACCAATATTACCATGTACGGATCAAACAACAATCGGACGGAACAATGCAAAATGTTCCATAGATTGTCCGAGAGCATCGGGTCGATTGTGGGTATGAACACTGCTCAGAATGTAGGCCATTTGCTTTCAAACCGGCCAGATGGGAATGTTATTAGTGGTAGGACAGAGTGATAATTATCATTGAGTGGTGCATACATGTGTGTGGTTGTGGGTGTGTGTGGAACGGGAGGGGTTGGGAGTGGATTAGCGACAGAGAATAGGACTCGTATGAGCTTGCTAGATGGGTAAATTAGTTTGATGAAGCTTAATTGATAGTTTGGACTCACGCAGATGCACACATGCGCAAAAAGATGGGCACAACACACACAGAGAGAGAGAGGGAAAAAGACAACATACGATCGAGAAACCATGATATAAACACCATGGGTGTTCGTGCGTGTTGCTTGTGTAATGAGGCGAGCAAAACACACAGCCACACAGACAAAAGCAACAAAGTGTGAGTAAGCGAACACGGGGTTTTTGCAGGTGTGTGCACGTTACCCCTAGTAGAGAGATTGGCGAAACGGGTTAAGCCATGGTGAAACTATTAACGAATACATGTCTGAAAAGTGGATGGATGAACGAACGGGTGAACGAACGAACGAACGAACGAACAAGATGGATGAGTGGATGAATATAGCTAGAGGGGCACGTAGACATGAGTCCAGGCGTGTTGGCTGCCTAATTGATGACGTTAATTGACGATGAGTACAGACGAGCGCTGGTCACCAAGTTTGTTTGTTTGTTTCTATGTACGTATGCGTTCGTTCTCTTCGATAACTTGCGGTACACATTAACACGAAAATTAGTCCCAAATAGTTCCTGATTCGACATGTCCCCTTCTGCAAGTATCACAGTAACGTTTGGAGGAAGGCGTGGACCATATGTTGGGATCGCCAGTGATCAGCACAGTTCGAATCTGATGGAGATCTGTCTGCCAGAACATTTGTTTTCACTATCCCCGGGTGAAATCTTTTCCCAGCGGATAGTGCATCCATTTTTGACGTCTGAAGAATGTTCTTAAAGTTTTCAAAAACCACCAAGAAGCTTCCCACTTCACCTAGTGTCTGAATGTTCGGTAAATCCATTGGCCTTACGTGTACTTATACGCCAATCTATTTGACACACCTGCGCACCCTTATGATGCGCTTACATGGTTATCCTCGGTTCGCACCACACTGGACACCGCCTAGTGCAGCAGCTCAAGAGCCACCAGAGGGAACAATTTTACAGATTCGAACTGATTTGCTGGGAATGAGGGAACTTCCCAGTCATCGTAGGTGGCTCAATCACAATTTACAGCCTCAGTAACAGCAATCCTTTTTCTGACTACTCTGCCCTCGCAAAGCGATACCGAACCGGTGATTATATCAAGTTACGTGGTGAGCAGCCTCCTTAAATTTGAGAACAGTCTAGTACCAGACCATTTGGTCAGTTCACTTTAGTCAGTTATGCAAGGTATTGAATGAATGAAGGTATCGAATGGACTACTCGTACTTCAAACGAATGTGCTGTACAAAGATCAACTCATGTTTCATGTGGCACGATATTCGACATGTATATTTTCGTAAAGGAAACTACTGACAAGGTTGCTGAAAACTCTTCGACAGCCCACCACGGGTTTCACCCTTCATGAGGCTCATCAGGTAGGCCCCGTCCCCGAGTTTCCATCAACCTTGTCGTTCTACTTGAACCCAAATTGGACTGTTTTGGTGGAATACTCTCATTTGCGAATCAATTTGGTCTTCACGAGAGACTCAACTGAATCTCTAGTTGAGGAAAACTCGGGGAGTGCGTCTACCTGATGAACCCGGAGCAAAAGGGCGAAATCGGCGTTGGGATGTCGAAGAGTTTTCAGCAACCTTGTGAGTAGTTTGCTTTGGGAAAACTGATTTCGCTCACTACTTTTGCCTCTAAGGTTTAGCCAGTCTACTTTGTTCGCCACCTCACACCCATCAAAGGCCTTATAGATTCCTGAAAGACACATCGAGAGGAGCGACGCAGGTTGCAATTTCCCAAGGTCAACTATCTTATAAATGGCAGGCCCCCTGCAATCACGTAACAAACATATATGGGACGGAGAAACGTCTTTGTTTTGACTCAAGAGCCCCTAGGAAGGATTTCACCGCGGAGATTCTCATCAGGAAAACAAGAAAAAATGGGTTGTCCTGAAGAAAACGTTGTGATCACAACTCAAGTATGCCCGTTCGCTTCTTATAAAGTACTTCCATTTAAAGAACGTCTTGATCAAAGAAACGTGAGTCCTCATGCTAGTAATATTTGCTTCCAATTGAAACACTACTTAAATAGAGTAACGTCAAAACACAAAAAGAGTGGTTGAGTTTCAGCTGGGAAGTTGACCTTGTTTCGTTGGCTAAGTGTAACAAACTAAGGCAGGATAGTCAGCGATAAGGTGACAATTTTGTCACCATAGCTTATGCTGACCAACGTTGCTTTTTTCTGTGGGCGGCTTCTTTTCTGTGAAAAATTAAGGCTTGGAGTCTTAAAGAAGCATAGACCATTAATCTATTGATTTGAACGCACGCCGTCTGAATTGTCTAAAGATTCGTAGGGGACGCACTCATCTGGATCCGAGGGTCACTGACAAACACAAAGTCTGTTTGGGCCTCGTGTTTTGCGCTAGCACACGCAATATTCTTTTCAGTGCAGAGGGGTAAGATGGAATCAGTTTGACGGAAGACCTGTGGTTCGAACCCGACCTCTACCTCTCGACTTCCCTTGTTTAGGCTTGGGCTACCTGACAGTATCCCAGCCCTCGTGCCTCATTGGTGTGGCATGGCAGCTATAGCTGAACGATTAGATTAGATTAGTTCGATGTATTCAGACTTGGGGAGTACTATCCAAATAGATCATCAATGCGGCTGAGAAGGAGTGAGAAGATGTCGCGTTGATGTATTGGAATGTACACGTTTGCAACTTCGACGTCGTATCCCATCGCACTCAGCAAACTTAGCCTGTATTCTGTGCTTGAATGCCCATACATTTTGAGGGAAATTCACAAAGCACACTTTGTTAAACCTCACCAACCGAGTTGCGAAATTTAGTCTGACAGTCAACACGAAACGATCGCTTATCTCTCACACTGATGATTTCTGAATCAAGATGAGTAAACAGCCAGCTTTCTGGAAATGTCTGGGCAAGCGTTTGAACCACTCGACAGTCTTTCTAAGTACCCCCATCTTCGGCAGTGAGTCGAAGAGTAGAACAATCATACTGTGTCGTGAAAATGGCTTTGAAACTGACTGAATTCAGCGCGAAACTGTGCAACTGGAGAGATCGGCTGCGAATTTTGTTTTACACGTAGACAGTAAGGCCGACTGGAAAGCTCTGTGGATCACATTTGAAACAAAACAATTGTGGCACATTTTGTTCGAAAGGCAATACTCGGTTCACCCCTTCCTTTGTGTAGCGGTCTGTGGTAAATTAGGTTGAACAAAAAGGGATATGTAGAATCTTGTCGACAGTAGCGCTATGGTTAATCACTGCTCGTTCAGCGGTAACGCCTTTCCGGTACCTGGCTGCCATGCCACCCGAAGGAAGGGCTGGGCTACCGCTACCAGGTTGCCCAAGCCTAGACACGGGAAGTCTGGAGGCAGAGGTCGGTTTCGAACCTTCCGCTTAGTAAATTCGCACTTTAACCACTGGGTCGTCTCACCGTCTCTCGTAACAATGGGTGTTTTGGTGTACATTCGAAGGATTCTAATTGTGGATTTAGACTGTGCAAAAAAACGAAATCGAAGGCACCACAAACCGCGGAGCATGCCAACGTGTGCGTACCCCCAGGGCAGTTTGTGTGAAGAGGCTTGGGTAAAGGGATAATGGAAACACTATTTTTTAATTAGACAGAATCAACTCCATCCGAACAGCGGTATGCCAACTTCACCCTTTGGTTTCGGTTGGTATCCAGAGCGAACGACACCATCCGAACAGGGACTGTGATACTCTAAAAGGACTGCGTTTACTAATTCAAACTTTACGAACAACTCCTCAGGGTTGTAAGTTTTTAACAGTTCAATATTTCAAGTTGAACGGGAGTGTGAAAGTGAACAGAGACCGGATGACCTCAATAGTACGTTGCACACGATGCATATCACTAACATGTCCCGGAGTTTTTGGGAAACGTGGATTGTGGTCAGCTGGGCTCCTAAACCCTAAATCCCATAACATGCCCTCGACGCACTTTTCTTAAGGTCAACATCAACGTTTCCGACGAACATCTATGTCCTCCAAACGTAACATACTACTCATACGATTGCCAAAAGCTCTTGGACAACCTACGACCAGTTTCGCCCTTCTTGGAGTTCATCGTGAGGGTGTAGTCACCTTTCCACAGAACGAAACTCCTAAAGCCCCTGGTCCATCCATCTAGCCCATCCGCCCATACCGATTACGAGTTGCGTGTATTTTGACAACTGAGAATCAATGACAATGAATACCGATTTCCAGAGCACCAATCAAGTGGTCTACAATAGTAGGTGTCACGAAATATTAAGGAAAGGAATTGACTTCATCTCTTCGGGTCCCTGAAACCAGTTTTTCTATGTGATTGGAGAATGAAGTCAGATTGATGGACCAGAATGTCGGCGTACTTATTGATCAGTTTCGGCTGATCAACAACCTGTCCCGATAAACCCTTATCAATTTGCTTTTTCTTGAGGTTTCATCTGGGACGCTGTCAAGCCTCTGCGCTATTTGTTTTCACAAGGCTCAGATTTGCGACTATCTGAAATGCAGAAAGAGGCTAGGGGGTAAAAGAACTGTATTTTTGGTTGCCCAGATCAGAAACAGCAGGATACATGGTCAGTACATCTCAAAAAAGCATCTACCAGTGTGATGATACTTTTCCTTGTACTTCGGATCGTTATCAAGCGCAACCTATCTTCGGAGTTAGTCGGAACTCAATTCCATCGTCATCGATTGCAACATATCAGCAGTGCTTAACTAGTATTCAGTAATGAGGAAAGAATTGCTTCGCTAAAGAGTACAGAGAAATTGTAACGGAGGAGACTTTCTACAAATTCCATGTGTTTTTTTTTTTTTTTTGGGGGGGGGGGAGGAAATGGTCCCACCAGTAGCTAACTCAAAGTGCAGTGAAGTTGACTTCACATCACCAAGCCGGAAGAGTTTAGAGGTTTAAGCGCCCAGCTCCGCCATCTCGACTTCTCCTGTCTAAACGTGATAGGTCTATCAGTACCTCAGTCGTCAAAAGGATGAACGATACGATACTTCATTTCACTAGTTACATTCAGTTTCCCTTGAGCTTATAGAATTGATTGGAAATTTGTAATGAAGCTAATTACAGTTCATGTAAAGTGCGCTGAGTTACAGAATCCTCCACGTCTTCTGATCCACTGGAACGGTTATTGGTAGTCGATCTTCTTGACGGTGGCTGTTATTGCTTGTGAACAGAACTGCTACTGCCAGTGGTTATTAGGTACGAGCGAACAAACTGTGTTAAACGAGGTTCACGGAGCGTGTGATTCATGACTGCTGGTCGCTGAGCTGACGGTTCTCATGTCTTCGCATATCCACTGGCCACCCAGCTGCTCTCTTATCCCTCAACTGAGCACCGGTTCTTGGACTTACGTTTACAAAGGTGTGATCGTGACGAGTGGGAATGACGTCTTGAAACAATAAAACCAATGTGGCACGATTCTAATGCATTCTTAATTACAGTCAGAGGAATGGTACCAAAATCATGTTCAACTCTTCACAGATGGTAATGCTGAGTGAGCGATGGAGTAGGTAACGTCGAATTAGGTCATTATCGTGGACCACAGCGGTTAAAAGAGATCATGCGCATAGCTAAGGCTTTACCGCGTTCACCGCTACCTTCCGAAAAAGTAAAGCTTCAGCATTTGCTTGCATAAGTCCCACGAAACTAGAATGGTGAGCAACCATATGGATATCTTTTTTTAACTTCATAAGCTCAGTGGTTAAGGTGCCAATGTGTCTATCGGAAGGTCCATGGTTCCAAACTCCGCATGTAACGTCGAATTAGGTCATTATCGTGGACCACAGCGGTTAAAAGAGATCATGCGCATAGCTAAGGCTTTACCGCGTTCACCGCTACCTTCCGAAAAAGTAAAGCTTCAGCATTTGCTTGCATAAGTCCCACGAAACTAGAATGGTGAGCAACCATATGGATATCTTTTTTTAACTTCATAAGCTCAGTGGTTAAGGTGCCAATGTGTCTATCGGAAGGTCCATGGTTCCAACCCAACTCCGCATCCTGAACGCTCCTATCTAAGCTTGAACAGTCTGTCAGTATCTTATCCCTCGTGCTTCCTTCGGATGGCTTGGCAGCTGGACACCGAAAGCTAGACAACTATTGTCAGCAGTCCACGACCGGTTTCGCCCTTCTTGAAGCTCATAAGGTATGCGTAGACCCCGAGTTTTCGTCAACCTGGAAACATCACAAACGAGAGATTCAGCTGGGTACCAGGTGAGCCTCTCAAAAAACCAAATTATTTTGCAAATGAGTGTATTTCGCCAATTTGGGTTAAGCATGAACTGACTCGGGGACTGCACCTACCTGGTGAGCCCCAAGAAGGGCGAAACTAGTCATGGGCTGTCGATGAATTTTCAGCAATCTTATGACTAGTGCATTACGTCTAAACCTGTGTCGTGACATCTCAACTTAATGAGGTGGCCTGATGCAGTGCATTCAGTTGTCTGGAAACAACACAACGAGAGATTCAGCTGGGTTGTAGGTGTCTCTTGCAAACCCAAATTAGTTTGCAAATGGATGTATTTCGCTAGACAACTATTATTATTATTATTATTATTATTATTATTATTATTATTATTATTATTATTATTATTATTATTATGTATACTGGTTTGGCAGAATCTGCTTTGTACCATTGGGACGGGACAGAGGAAGCACGACTGGCGTTCGTCGTCGTAAAGACCGATTGGCAGACATGCCGTGGCAAGCCCCGTAATTGGGGAGCCATCCGAAGTGATTGGCCCCATAAACGACCACAAAGATGTTCACAATTCGAGAAATACACCCATTTGCAAATCAATTTGGTTCTCACGAGAGACTCAACTGAATCTCTTGTTTATGATATTCTAAAATTGAATGTGCTGCACACAGGCCACCTCAAGTTTCGGTTGGCACGATCTTCCAGATATCGCAGTATATTTTAATAAAGCAAACTACTCACAAGGTTGCTGAAGACGCCTCAACAGCCCACAACCGGTTTCGCCCTTCCAAATAGGACCCATCAGGTAGGCACAATCCCCGAGTTTCCGTCAACCTCATCGTTCTACTTGAACCCACATCATGAACGAGAGATTCGGTCGAGTCTCTCGTGCAAACCAAATTGATTTGCAACTGAGTGTATTTCTCGAAAAAAGTCCAATTTGGGTTCAAGTAGAACATGGGGTTGGAAACTCGGGGACTGTGCCTACCTGATGAGCCCGAATGGGAAGGGTGAAACCGGTGGTGGGCTGTCCAAGAGTTTTCAGCAACCTTGTGGGTAGTTTTCTTTATGTTCGTGATGTGCTTCAGGGCGTCCAGCCCGTTCTG
Source organism: Opisthorchis viverrini (assembly GCF_000715545.1). NCBI lineage: Eukaryota > Metazoa > Platyhelminthes > Trematoda > Opisthorchiida > Opisthorchiidae > Opisthorchis > Opisthorchis viverrini. The sequence goes on along the minus strand of NW_008751882.1, from coordinate 663,571 downwards.
AACTCGTTTTTAACACCTTCAACGACTGAACACCAATTTTCCACAGTCATCACCAGTTTGTTAGCTCGGAATTCACACAGTGTGCTGTGTTTGAGACAGTTGGCGAATTGATCCAAACGACGTTTGTACTACATATTTGTGGAGATCAAAGCGATGCAACTGGTACACCCTCTGCTACGAGAACTGTTTCTGTTGACTTGATTCCAGATGACTGTCCTACTAGCGCGCTTACCTTCATCGGACTTCATCAGAATCTCTGCTCTCTCTTGTTCAACTTTCAAGATGACGTCATTGAATGAGGCGCGTCAGAAGGAGTGAACGAGTCACCGATTCAGGCAACAGCAACTGTATATGTGGATTAGCAAGCGTCATATTGTTCCAGAAAACGTCAGTCCACAAAAACTCACAGCCAAGATGGGGTTCCCAGGGGTAAATTATTGTTCGAGACTTTAGTGACCTTGTAGCCTAGTTGAGCGTCAAGATGAACCAACTGACGGTCTGCCTGTAAATTATGGTGCCCTGTCTGGTGGCTGGGAAATCGAACTTCCCTGTTGTTCGGGGTATGAGAGATCTTCAGATATCTGACATTCAATACTAGCTGTCATTTTCGACGCATAAACGAACGGAAGCACAACGGGGAAACACCGAAAAACGGTTGCTGTCGAATGATGTACCAAGCTTGCACAGCTGAAGTCTTCTTGGGCTTTTTGTGAGAGCTAGCGGTTTCCAGGTGAGGCTATGTGTTCCTTTGTTGATTCCACCTTCTACACTTAGTCTGAAGGAACTGTTCGATCGATGCGATCCTTCCACATCACTAGGATTAACCATAAATTACGGGCACAATGGAACCCACTACATTTGGTCAGTGCAATCCAGCTATGAGGACGTTACAAAAGGAATACAGATGAATCTGTCGAGGCCAATGTCCACAGTGCAGCATCTTTTATATCGCGAAAATTTCTGAATCCCAAGGAACCCAAAAACAAGGAGGGCTTCTCTGCCACCCATCGCAAGCTCATGTATAAAATGGCTTCCGAAGAATGACAGTCTAATGCAAGTAAGTACCAAGACCAGACTTTCGGAGCTGCTGCACTGCTCAAGAACAAATGCTTCTCGCTGTCGTACCGGTCTGATCGATCCACGGTGTGGAGGACCTTGAGCGATAAGTTGGCAAGATGACCTGCATAGGTGCGTTTGATGATGGGGCATGCCGATTGGCCAACATATCGGAGCAAGAGGATACGGGAATCGTCCCTATGACTACGCTAGAACGCACCTTCGGTTGTTGAGATTCACACCTGGCAGCGGTGACTTCAGAGTGTCACGCAGGCATGCCACGTCGATGCCTTGGAATACGGTTCAAGCATATACAGCTCCTTTCATATTCTTTTATATTATTACATTAGTTGGTGAAAAGACTCAGTATCACAGAGCAGGGGCTCGCCAGCCTTTTACGCGAAAAAAAACCCAACCTACTGATGAGATAATTGAAAGCCCGGCTAACGGAAAGATGTGGCTCACTGATCTCAGCTGAATGTCAAATTCAAAGCAACCTATTGGAATGATATTGCAGGTGGAATTTGAATCTGAGTATATTAATCATCCCTTTGTGAGCCACGCTAGTAATTCGGTTTCCCAATACATCAAGTCCGTTGTTGAATACAACGGTGTTTCTCGGACACACTGATGACGCTCCATACTCGCAAACGCAAAAATCGATTCTGTACGATTTATCTCTTAGATGTGCGCTAGTAGAACTGTACTGAAAACCAAGTATACATGATTCGCATGCTTTGAGCACAATGGACTTTGAAAGATCCCGTTAATTTAGAAAAAAGGTAGGTGTGTCAACTCACATCTTGTTGGTCAACTGCGGTTCCGCTTTAGTATGTAGCTATCATGCCTCCATCATACAACACAAAATCTGTTGAAGTCTAGAAATATGCCTCCGAAGAGGTTGTATTTGAAGCGCGTATTCCGATCAGTTGCTTGCGAATTAGTCTGTCTCTTGCTCAATTGTTACATAACTGTTTCTATTCTAGTGAGTTCACTCACACATGCGGGCAATGTATCCCACAGACCCATTCTTCACTTACCCGAGTGTGACGAGTGTTGTGATATACATGTCGTCACCGCAACGGATTCTGCTGCACGAAGGTTCATAGTAGGTAGCCAGGTGGGACGGGGTGACAGTGGCTTTGCACAGGTTGCCTGATTGACCAGAGTGTGTAGATTCAGCTGTTGCGTGGGCGAGAACGACATGGCCCGTGTGGGCGAGCACGAATTCGGTTGACTCTTCGGGATGGGACTTGACTCGGTAAAATCCATGGTACTTGTGGCCTTTCGTTTAAAGCCTGCCTTCATGGATGTACGGGGAGTGAGAACATCCGCGCGGAACGGTCGCATTGGATCTGTCAGGAGCGGAGAAGTGTCTAGTCCACGTGAATGTGACTGTAAAACATCCAGAGACAGATTATCGTAAATTCCAGCCATGTTTATCATGATAAACAGCGAGTGCGCTGTTGCCCCACGCGCACGTGCGTTGTCAGTCGCTGAGCGAAATTTTCAAGCGTTTATAGCAAAACCATAGATGACAGCGGTTAGACTAGCAGCACAACGCACGATTGTGTGATTCGCTTGTGGGTATGTGTAACGCTTTGGATGTGCGGCGGTAGGCAGCAGGCATGTGAGCATTCAATGTGCAAAGTAACGGTACATCGAGTGTGATAAGTCCGATTTAATTTGACCAATTAAAATGGACATGTTTCACCGGACAGCTGTTTTGAGGTTGGGTTGGATGCGTGCGCACTGGAAGGAACGACCGCACGCAGACAGTCAGCAAATCCAGGCCTGAGTAACTGGAGCGCATGCGTACACGTGCGTTCATACACTAGCCAACAACATACGGACATGTCTTAGCCCATACACGTGTCTGTCTCTTGATCGAGCCATGGATGTCATGGGCTCCAAAGAAACGTAAAATATCAAGTCTCAAATGTCGAGGGGTCAGGCTGTTAAGCTCTTTCGTACAGGACAAGAATTATCCACCTTTCCACTTTGTTACTTACTCTCTGCTTTTGGATGTACTTTTCTTCGAGTCGTACAAAGAATATTGATTCACCACCGGGTGTACAAAATCTTTCGAGCAGCTTTAAAGTTCAGGAATTCCCGAGTGACGGGATGGAAGGCCAAAATTGTCAACACAGAACCTCACCAATCTAGGGAGAACAAGGTCCATGGCAATGTTGTCTCTTCGCAGGACTGTTGAACCCAGAAGACTTAAAATGTGTACACACATTCCAGGAGTTGTGTGTGGCAAAGTCGTACGTGAATGCAAATGGTTTAACGTCGGCAGATGTGGACACATTATAAAGAATACGTCCTCACATTCCTAGCCACCTAGCCAGGCAGCTAGTATGATGTGGAGAATCAGATCGGCGATGCATTACACGATTAGGTCATCGCAGCTTCACAAATGCTTCGTGAATAATAACAGCTGACAATCAGATAGAATGAAAGCGGTGCTCTGCTTCAAGCTGGGAGACGTGTAATCTCAGCGCATAATCTATTATTAACCGTCACTTGTAGGATTCCATCTGCTTGGATAGCTTTCGACTGCACTAAGTACTTCTCATCAAGTGATCGAATTATAATTCCATGACTCACAGTTTAACATTAATTAAAACGGAAACGATGAGCTGACAGTTTGCAACACACAGATTGATTAAATTGGCTCTTGATAGGTTGACAACATCTGCCACACCCATTGCAATAGCAAACAAGTACCGCCATGACGTCAGTCACAAAGAGAATCACTAGCCGGTGACAACTCCGTTGCCATCTATTTTGTTGTGAATCAGGATGGATTGCATCGGCTTTTTCAAGGCCCTAATAACCATTTTAAGTGTAGCTGCTGTTCACCGGGAGCCATCTAGTGCAATCATCTGCATACCAATTTGGTTTGGACGAGAGACGCACCTGGAACCCAGCTGAGTTTGCGGACGACTATATAAGTCAAATAGAACAGTATCTTATCATTTCCACAGCTTCTCATGGGTGTTTTGCGTTCCATCAGGTTCAAGAGATATTCGAGATATCGTGATACAAGTATAGACGTAATGCACTACTCATTACTAGCTGAAATAAAACGAGGTCTGGTGCAGCACATTCAGTTGCTTGAAAGCATCATCATCGAGAGATTCAGCTGGATTCAAGATGAGTCTTTCGTCAAAACCAAACTGGTGTGCAAATAAGTGTACTCTGCTAGTGTCGTGCCATTTGGTTTCAAGTAGAACATAAGGTTGACGGAAACTCGGGGACTGCGCCTATTTGATGAGCCCGAAGAAGGGTGAAACTGATCGTGGGCTATCGAAAGGCCTTCTGCGACCTAGTGTGTTAATTATGGACAAAACGTATTGCCATATCTTGAATATCATACCAGCTGAAACATGAGGCGGTCTGGTGCAGCACATTCGGTTGAATAGAGACAAACCAGAGTTACAGCTGGAACCAACCGAGTCTCTTCCCAAAACAGAGTTGTGTGCAATTTGTCGAAGCGACAGGTGTTCCTTTCAGGAAAGCTGGTGGTGTCGCTATGGGATCCATCTGGGACCAACGCAAGTAGCCAGAGTTGGCAGAAGTTGATGTACCTTTGTATGGAATGTGTTTAAGTGATACTATACCCGCCGCATACAGTAAGAGGAAGTTGCTCTTTGTTTTAAAAAACACCCAATCAGAACATTCTATTCAATTGTACATTTCAGGCCTTCCGATTGCGAAAACACTGACAGTACAACGTCTCGCTGTGTGCATTGGTAGCTCACAGGGATGGGCGACTCCCGAAATTGACAAGCTTTTGTTCATTGTTCAATTTATTTCAAAGAGATAGACCAATGTTCACTTCGAATAGCTCACAAAAAAACCTGATCATGTCTTTAATTCAGACCGAATGAAAACCAAACGTTTTCCTGCACCGGATACCGAATTCGATACATCGATTTGTGAAACCATACACACGGGATATGCCACAGCCATCAGTCAAAGTGCCAACTCTGGATTTATCTACCAGCCAGTGCGTTTACTCACTCAACTGAAGTTGCAGCAATCTGCTCATCAGATATTTGACCGGATACCGAATTCGATACATCGATTTGTGAAACCATACACACGGGATATGCCACAGCCATCAGTCAAAGTGCCAACTCTGGATTTATCTACCAGCCAGTGCGTTTACTCACTCAACTGAAGTTGCAGCAATCTGCTCATCAGCATATTTGACCAAAGGCGTGCATTGCGAGCCACTGGGCACGTGCCAAAAAATATTCCATAGCAAGTCAGCTGGCCCCGGTTAAATTCTGGTCGAATCCAGCATCCAATCGATCGCCAGGCCTGCGATCGATACTGGGTGGAGAACTGAACGGAACTCAACGTTCCGCACATCGGCACGAAGCCAGCTATTACAGTGATTAAAGTTATTTGAGGTCATATTGATTGATCGTTTCCTGCCTGTCCTTTGCTTTCACAAACGCTCGCGTTGAACTCGAGGGCTTCTTTGACGTCATCAAGACTCAGACAAATGATGTAAGCTGCATTGTATGGCGTCTCCCATATTTTTTTACACGTTTTGTTGTAGAAGAGAGTATACGAACCGAACTAATCCCTCCGGCTTGTTGTTCTCAGTATCCCGTCTAATCCTCGGAACAACATCGCCTAATTGGTCCTCGAAGTATCCATCGCACAGCGTCCAGACTGGACAGCTAGGCTTCAGCTTTCTGTAACATACACTTTCTTTCTCTGAAATTACCATATTTAGGATAATCACCGGGTCAACTTAGCGAATTTGACTTCCAGTGTCTGTCGCTTTTGTCCGGAAGTGTCGCCGACATAATGTCAGCCTATCTGCACCGTTCAGACCGGAAGTTTTCTGGTCAACGGAAATCACAGGCAATTGCACTTAATCGTGAATGTAGCCCGGCTCGAAGTTGGGATACTCATTAGGCTTTGTTCATTAAAGATAACCGGGTATCTGCTTTTTTCTATTCTACCGGCTTTTATGCTCATGATTTCAAGCTGGTTATATCGATTAGTTAACTTGCCGATAAGAATCTTGCGCAGTCGCTCTTGACCGACTTGTTTGTTCCGTCATCCCCGCTTACCCACTCTTGTATCTTGGTTGACCAGTAGATGTCTTCTACCAAACGCCGATGAACCACTGTGACGAGCCTTGTTCAGTTATCACGGATGACATACTGGCCGAATCACTCGCAGCCTGCGTCTAGGGGAGAAGCGCAAAAGCGCCGGTGTTCCGCTTCAAACACCAGACAAAATATAGCTAAAAGATGACAATTCAGATGTGACCCAATTGGTAAATGAACTGATTTTGAACATTCGCGTGACATTGTCTGGTTGCCATAAGTGGTTTGAAGCTTGTCTACCTGCATTGGCAACTTGTGACGCAATATGGCCTCCGAGACTCGGTCGACAATCCAATATACTGGTTTCATCGAATTACTGCTGACATATGCTCATCCCTATTGGCTTGCCTCGCCGCGACAGACACTACTCGCTGTGAGTTTCTTCCGGTACTTGTTGTATGCGACCTGAGTCCGAACCGTCTTTCTTTATGGCTTATAAAACTTCCGTCTACAACCTCTGGTAATTCGGCTTGTAAATGTGTGGTTCTCACGCAGATCAGGTCCTAGGCAACTTGAGTGAAGGGTTCGTGTGTAATGTATGAAAAATTCGCCCACGAGTTATGTCAAATCATGCATCCCTCTCAACGTTGTTCGCCAGCTGAGGAGGTAGAATTTATTTCAACTACTCTACTGAGATTCTCTGGCCCATAGCTTGAAATCGTAATTCAATTGACGATCAGTTTCGTAGGTATTGTTCAACATTCACTCAGTTTACTTAGCTTGAGGAGAACCACTCGTTACCTGTGAGTTGTGATACTGTTGACCAACTGGCTGTTATTGAGGGGGGAATGTTGGAAGCTCATGGTAGCGCAGACGGTATTTGGTTTGTTAGCTAAGCTGAGCAATTTGATTGCAAACGTTTCATCATCAATCGAGGTGACATCATTAGTGCGTAATTGGGGAGCGCAGTTGTGCGTAGCAGTGGGTTGGTGGATTTGCGTTGAACCGTGTTGCGTACTTGTTGATATACGTATTCCTTGTATGGGACGACATCCGACCATGACTGGTTGTTCGTTCGGGCAGTTAGTCCCATTGGTAGATATATTATCCTACGCCCTGGCTGGTAGATTAACTGTTAATCTCTGAACTTGGCCTCCTCAGCTCTCTGATTGGTGCTGGAGTGACCTAAGTCTCTGACCTCTCTGGGTTTCAGTCTTTACATTACCTTTGTTGATCTGACTCCAAGGGATTTCTTGTTCCTTGGTCCACTGACCCGATATTTGGCTCTCTTTAAGTATTCCGGTTGATATATTGGTGCTTTACACGACCCATCGCTGCGCTCCACTCCACACCCTAACCATGCATGCACTGATGATGTCACCTCTATTGGTGATGAAACGTTTACAATCAAATTTCCCAGCTTAGCCAACAAACCAACGTCCGGGTTGCTCGCTTTCTGTATGACCAACGATCATTCCTACACTAACAGTTTACAAAGCATCACGTAAATGTGGGAACACTTACCACAAACCCTGTTGGTGAAAAAAGGCACTTGACTAAAGCCACATTCTGGTAGTACCACCTAAAGTTAAAAGTTCCACAACTTTGCCAACTGTTGGCCAAAAAGGCACGTTGGCCATACAATACTGGTGTGCGGTTAACGGTTAATAGCGGTAAGTGTAAAAGTTATTTGGCCAGAAAACCGGAAAGACTAGTGTGAATAATACCTGTCACAGTTCTTGGACTTGTTCCTGTTTACCGGATTACCTTGAAAAGTGAGGAGCTTTTAGGCTCCACCCTGAGAAACAGTAGTCCCAGTTACACTAATCCCCCCGCACACACACACACACACACAACCGCTCCTTATAGGAAATCAAAGATATCATTTTCGAAATCAATATCCTCTCGGCCACAGGTGCTCTATGGCACCGCATCGGGTGTGGGATTAAACTGACACTTGAGATTTGAGCCCAGTCAGACCCTCGCCCAATTAGCCAAAACAGAATCGTAGATTCTTGCTGTGTTGTGTTCACACAATGTCAACAAAGATGATGAAAAGGCGGCAGAAACGTAGCTAGGATAAAAATAATAATAAAAACAACCGATAAACTCAAAAAAATCCCGTCACCAAAAGGGGTGACTGATTTGTGGAAGTCATAAACTACCTTGATATTCTCGTTGCAGTTACGCGCACAACGATATAGCAAAACAAAGCTAATTTTGAAGAAATAGGGTCCAAATCAAGTTGGGTTCAACAGCATGCAGCGCAAAAACCATTAGTGGAACTACTCAAAAGGTTACTGAAAACTAATCGGTAGTCCACGGTTGTTCTCTCCTTTGTTTGGGCTCGTCTTTTAGGCGCACTCGCAGAGTTTTCACAACCTTATGTCCAATCTAAACTCAGGTTGTACAAAGTTTACGAAATGGTCTCCTATGCACACCAAGTTGCACTTTAGAGGAGACTCCACTGGATCCCAGCTGCATCGCTGGATTGTGTTCCTGATGAAAAACAAATTGGTGTACTAATGAGTGCACTTCGCAAATTTCGTACGATTTGGTCTCAAGTATAAAAATAATAATACAAGGCTGACAGAAACTTTGGGACTGCATCTGCCTGATGAGCCCGAGTGGGAAGGGTGAAACCGGTCGTGAGATGTCGAGGAGTTTTTAGCAACCTTGTGAGTAATTTCCTTTATGAAAATATACTGCGATATCTCGAATATCGTGCCACCTGAGACATGGGGTGCAGCACACTCAGTTGAAGAATATCACAAACGAGCGATTCAGTTGAATCTTTCGTGAAAACCAAATTGATTTGCAAATGAGTGTAGTTCTCGAAAACAGTCCAATTTGGGTTCAAGTAGAACTTAAGGTTGACAGAAACTCGGAGAATGCACCTACCTGAAGAGCCCCAGGAAGGGCGAAGCCGGTGGTGGGCTGTCGAAGAGTCTTCAACAACCTTGTGAGTAGTAGTTTCCTTGTAGTTTCCTTCATGAAAATATACCGCGATTTCTCGAATATCGTGAAAACTGAAGCATGAGGTGCAGTACATTCAGTTGAAGAATATCGTAAACGAAAGGTTCAATAGAGTCTCCAATGAAAACCAAATTAATACACAGTTAAGTGTATTTGTCTAAGTTTGTGCAGGAAACTACTCACAAGTTGCTGAAAACTTTTCGACAACCCATCACCGGTTTCGATGTCCTTGTGCTCACCAGGTAGACTCGATCCGCGAGTTTCCCTCAACCTCATGTTCTACTTGAATCCGAATTGCACGATATTGGACCAGAACACTCATCTGCATACACATTTTTTTTGATGGGAGACTCAGGGGCAAGCCAGCTGAATGTCACGTTTACGATGTTCTTCATCAACTGAATGGTATACAGGCTGTTGAAGCGTTTTCAACAACCTTGTAAGTTGTGTATTACTTCCATACATGTATCGCGATATCTCGAATATCGTACCAACTGAAACATGAGGCGGCTTGGTTCAGCACACTCTGTTGCTTGAAATCATCATTCGGCTCGGTCCCAGGTGGCTCTCTCACAAAACCAAATCTGTTGTGCAAATGAGTGTACTTCACAAAGAATAGTCTTTTTGTTATCTAAGATTTGTTTACATAGTCAGTGAAAACGTGACTGAGCCACAAACTCACAGTAATGTGCGAACAGTATCTACCTTTCTCGCCCGAAAAAGGGCGCATGGACTATTCGATACCGTTGTGTTCCTGGGGCTGGTTTGGTCTTCTTTGTGGTGTGTGGATTCCTTGTGAAATAGCCACTTCTGACTTGTCATGCCAAGACCTTTGCTTCAGTCAGTCCCTCAGATCCCGAGTAGCCGAACAGCCAGCTTTCAACGGAAACCGACGAGCTGTAACTCCCAAAGTGGCCCTGCAGTCGTCGAGAACAATGTTTGTATCCCATAATACTCCTGGGTGATACTGTGTGTATATAAGCCTCGACTTCCTCCTCTACTAAGCTGAGTTCATGAACTTTTATTGCTCTGAATGTCTTCTACCTCAAGAACTGTTTCTCCCAGGTCCCCAAGGAGCATTTTGTCTTCCATGACCCGTCTATCTCTCACATCCCACGAACCTGCTGTTTTACCCAACAACATTTGCTAGTTACGAATTTACACATGCCTTTTTTATAAACTGTCCGATGTTTTCTCGTATTAGCGGATGGTGTAGCGTACAGGATAACCGGGTCAGTTCAGAGTCGTAGATCATCTGTTTCCTCCCTAACAGGTGGGAATCGTCGGGGCATACAGGTGCCACGAATTGTTGCACGTGGCCTCAAAACATTGAAACGCCCCCGACACGAATGAGACACTAACCAAGATTGAAGCGATAGTCCTGCATGTACATCCGACCTGTCTTGGACTGCCTCGAGGGCGATGATTTAAAGGTACAGATTGCCTGGCGTGACAATAATTTCAGAACATCTTCAGTCATGCAGTCGTGTCAGTTTACTATCAAAGTTTTCCTGGTTATGTGCACGTTTTGGCGAAATGTGTAAACAAATATTTTTTCTAAAAGCATAGGCCCTTTCGGATGATGTTTCAACTGCCCGGTTGGTGTAAACATAACACTCGACCGAGCGACGAAAATACTGAATGCCTAGACCAAAACTGACTGGATGCCAAAATCCTCTGGTGCTATTTCGATGAGGCCAAATTCGTCCACGTGATTCTTACCCTCAAGGACGTTTGAAAAATCACTTTCATATGATATTACAAGGCAACGCTCACAGGTCCCTGGGGGATTGTTTGAGTGCCATTTGGAAAGTGTTGTTCTTATTCTTGCAACGTTTTAGGACTAACGGGATTTTTGATCTGTTCTACAGTAATTTAGGATGAAATGTAGCTACCGATGCGGTCTGAGCAGATAGGTAATTGAAAGCAAGTTCAGTCAGTCAGCCAGTCAATCAGTTAGTTAATTGGTTAGTTAGTTAGCTAGCTAGCTAGTTAGTTAGTTAGATAGATAGATAGATAGATAGATAGATAGATAGATAGATAGATAGATAGATAGATAGATAGATAGATAGATAGATAGATAGATAGATAGATAGATAGATAGATAGATAGATAGATAGATAGATAGATAGATAGATAGATAGATAGATAGATAGATAGATAGATAGATAGATAGATAGATAGATAGATAGATAGATAGATAGATAGATAGATAGATAGATAGATAGATAGATAGATAGATAGATAGATAGATAGATAGATAGATAGATAGATAGATAGATAGATAGATAGATAGATAGATAGATAGATAGATAGATAGATAGATAGATAGATAGATAGATAGATAGATAGATAGATAGATAGATAGATAGATAGATAGATAGATAGATAGATAGATAGATAGATAGATAGATAGATAGATAGATAGATAGATAGATAGATAGATAGATAGATAGATAGATAGATAGATAGATAGATAGATAGATAGATAGATAGATAGATAGATAGATAGATAGATAGATAGATAGATAGATAGATAGATAGATAATTTGCTTTTTTAGTTTAGTTCGTTAACTGATCAGCGAGTCAGTTAATCGATGGACGAATTTGTCGGTTTTGTGCTGCTCTATACCAGAAGTTTTTACTGAGAACAATGATAAGAACGTACCGGCTTAGGACCCGGACTGGTCCTGAACAAAATGAAGGTAAACTTTGTAGCAAGCGTTATGTTGTGAGCGACAATAGGCAGGCTTGTTTTGGCAACAGGCTGATGGGTGGTCCACACTAATTAATTAATGAGGCCAACTGCGTACAGAATGGAATTTTAGGAGCCACTTTCCGCAATTTGTGCAATAGAATGGAATGAAAAATAACACTAAAAAGCTGGCTGCTTGCCTTATTTAATCATCATCATCATCATCATCATCATCATCATCATCATCATCATCATCATCATCATCATCATCATCATCATCGTCATGATCAGTGACACCTCGACATTGGTGGTAACCGCTGATGCTTCGCTGTGGTACAAGCACAATTTATTTGAAAGCTCATCTGTGACAAAAACAAGAAGTACAGACTATGAAAGAACTTGGTGCTAGCTCGGTACAATCATTCTCAGGTGCATCCTTTCAGGCAAACTCGAGAGTGAGAGAGAGAGAACCTGAACACAAGAACGCGAGTGACATCGGTTAACAGCTGTATCCGGCAGCCTCTCACATTTGAGTTAGTTTCACAAAGGAATTTTAAGAATCTGCGATAGTTGCGAGCGATTTCAGGGCTTCGAATAAATAACGTCTACTTTAAAAATTTACACAAATTTTTTCATGTTCAAACTAGGGTTATATGAAATTTTGTGTGTACCTACGGGTTGATCGCGCTTATCGCTCACTCAGATGATGGTGGGTTACTTTGCGAAGTTAGTTTGTGTAATTTTAGCCACTTGTGAAGTCATACTATGCATCAGACTTGCCTTAAAATGGCGTGAGTAGATTACAGACGTCGCTCTGCACTGTCTGACGTCATCCTCTGCAGCCATTCGGCCGTGGAACGGTAGGCAAAGTTGGACGACGTGATAAAATTCGATGTTGACGTGAATTACAAACCTTTGTGACTAGCGACAAGATTTTGTTTGGTGACAGGACTTGTTCCAACCAAAGTCCACATTTATGCTACCAGAAAAAACCATCCATCTAAAGGTCATTTCTGCCTTATTCCTTCATCCATTTAGAAAACTCAAGATTGCGAAACTTATCTTTCAACCATATACTCACTCAATTAATGATTTATTTATTCGAGTTCGTCAGAGGATACTGTGTGCTTCGCTGAGATTAGTGAAGCACCATGAGGGTGAACACCATTCTGGATAAACGAGATCTTATACGATTCGTGGGTGGAAGTTGGCCTTCTCACAGACGAAACGTGTTCATCCACACCTAACAGTAACGTTTTGGTTTCACATTTCACCTATTTCAGGATTATGTAAGGCTTTTTTTTATCCATTCCATTCCATGTCAGTTCCTTTGTTTATTGCAGCGCGATAATGATTGGTGTGTGGAACACTGACCGTGGTGTTCGACGGTTCATTTCTTGAGATTCACAGTGAAAACGAACCTCGGTGAGGGTAGAAGAGATGTAGAGTGCTTCCGGGCTTCACATCCCGGACGAAATGTTGATGAGAATTCGCTGAATGGATCTCTTTTTGTCAACGGTAGGAAGGTATTCCGTGCACCTCCGAGGTCACTGGAGCTCGTGATTTGCTAGCTTTAGAACTCATGAGTAATCTCACATTGCAGTGTGATAGACGAAGTTCATACACAAATCTGTGACATCCGAGTCATTTTTCTGACTCTGGACGCAGGACGTGTGCCAGGCTACCGTACGGGTTGCATCGCTGACTGCTTGCCTTATTTAGTCATCATCATCATCATCATCATCATCATCATCATCATCATCATCATCATCATCAGAAGTTCATGCTAATTCTTTATTGGTTTTACTAAGTAGCAGTCCGGTCTGATTTACAATTAACTTTTTTTTCAAAAGTGAGCTTGTTTCCCTCGCACATTGGGGCGTAGTCAGTCAGTTTAATATAAGCTTGGAGGAAGTGAGCGGGAATAGAGATAGAGAGAGAACTAAAGAAATCGGAGAGTCTTGTGTGGAGCTTCAGTGCGGAAACTGAAGGCTTTCTGAGCCGAGAAGCAATGTACGGCCATTTGTCCATGCTTAGATAAACAGTCGTGCGTTTTAAACGCGCCTCAATTAGGATTTTGCCCAGCTCATTCATGCCATTCTATGATGGAAGTCATGCGCACTGTGCATTTCACAACACGCTGAGAGTTTCCAACCCATGGCTTTTCGGCCAGTGGCTGAACACCTGATTGTTTGGCCTCAAACGACTGAAAAGCGGTGTGATTAATTCACACTTAGACGGGATGCGGGTGAGGTGGCCCAAGTGGTTTGAGCGCGAATTTACTGATAGGAATGTCCTCTAGTTCGAACACAACCTCTGCATCTCGACTTTTCCTGCCTAGGCTTGGGCAACCTGGGAATATCCCAGTTCTCGTGCTTCCTTCCAGGGACATAGCAGTTAGGCACCAAAAGGGTGTTACAGCTGAACGATTTTTTTATGAGAGAGAAGATTTAAGTCAATGAATGATGACAAGTAGTCAATGGTGTTCCACATATTCGGTCGTGTTTTATTTTGAGCCAAAAAAGGGCTCAGTCGACCATCTGGTTGGTTACCGTCCAGAATCTGTAATTCGGGTATCGCCAAGGACGTTTTGGTGTGCTGAGATACGACGAGCCCCCATATCACTGAAAAAAGTACCAAACAGCATGCCGGAGATTAAATCGGACATGTTGAACCTTGGAAGAAATTTAAAACGTTTTTTGCGTTTTGGGAAGGACTTTAGTGGTTGCATCTTGATTTCCACATTCGTAATAACACAGTCCATGACTTGAAGTGCTTTTTGCTGGATGATACGGTTGAATACTTGCATGTATGAGACAAAAACAGGTAGCAACTTCTTCCAAATCTCGCGTAAAAATTACCCAGTGTCCTCTCCACGTACAAAGTTTACACATCGTGCTGACCGACTGCACAGATTCAGAGAAATCAAGCCGGATCTGAGGAAGCCACCGTAACGTTCCATGCTACCTCCTCCGATGAAGGTTGTCTGTAACAAACGAGTTTCAGCTGGGTTCCAGGTGAGTCTTTCGACAAACCAAATTAGTTTGCAAATTAGTGAATATTCGCTAATTTCGTGCAATTTGGTTTCAAGTGGAACATAAGGTTGACGGAAACCCGGAGACTGCGCCTACCTGGTGAGCCCGAATTAGAAGGGCGAAACCGGTCGTGAGCTGTCGACGGATTTTCAGCAACCTTATAAGTAGTACATTACAAAGGTTGTCTGTCATTCTAGCAGATAGTAGCCACATAAACTGTGGAACTGTGGACCATTCGTTATTCGAAAGCATTTGATTGACCAAAAGACAGAATACAGTGGCGTGGTCATATAAGATCACTTTTCATAATATAACTTCCATTAATTGGTGGTTTCTGACGTGCAAAAGTACATCAATTTGCAAATGGACTTGATGTTAACGAGATACTCACGTGAATCCAGTTGAATCTCTCGTTTATGGTGCTCTGTTTCAACTGGATGTACTGCACAAGGCCTCTTCATGTTTTGGCTGACATAATATTCGTGACTTCGCGGTACAAATTCATGACAAAACACACTATTCGTATGGTTAGTGAAAGCTCTTCGACAGTCCACAACCGGTTCCATCCTTCTTAAGGCCCATTCGGTAGGCGCCGTCGCCGAGTTTCGGTCAGCTTGATGTTCTACTTGAACCCCAATTGCACGAAGTTCGACTTAGACACTCACCTGCATACCAATTTGGCCTTGCCAGCTGATCCACCTGGGAAGCAGCTAAATCTCTCGTTTATGGAGTACTGATTGAATACATTTCGGTCGAATTCAAAAACCAGACAACCATGGCCTGGTGCAGCACATTAGGTTGACGAAGAACATTATAAAAAAAGAGATTCAGCTGAGTTCCAGGTGAGTACCCCGTGAAGATCAAACTGATATACAGGTTTACACTGCTAAAATCCTGTTGTACCCCGTGGGCACTAACGGGTACGGTACCGAGCCGTAACTTCTGCTCCTAGTTGATCTGTGGATGAGGTTTCCTCTCATCTAACTGCATATTTGTTACAAACTCCCGTGTTAATTACGTGACGTAATTAGTTATGTTTTTATATTCCTCAGACTAATTCATTACCCTTCCAGTGACTGCGCAAGTTTCAAGACTGAACTATTCTATTTTATACAAAGTCGACTATGTATTAACTGTTTTCAGGACTCGATTTGGTCACATTGATTGCTGGGTTTGTCGTTGAGCACTCTGTCACACTTTGAACTGCACAACATTGCTCCCGTTTAACTTGTCCGATAGCACACTGCCCTTCCTGTGCCGTCCTGTGTTTTCCTAGGTGCCCAAGGTTCACTCTGACCGTCAGATTTCCTTTAATTTTGTTCATTATTTACTGTTCATTTCTTATAGAACCACGGTCTACCTCTACCCATACTGCCTGCCCACGTCTAATTCAATATATTGTTTGCTATATATATAT
>NW_008751882.1:582802-646832 GCF_000715545.1 Opisthorchis viverrini | reverse complement strand
CACCCCCGAAGATGTCTCAGTTCTGCTGCTCGAATAGGTCAAGTCTCACAGCCATGCAACAAAACAGCCCGCAATGTCGCCTGATACACACGCCCCTTGAGATTCAGGGATACACCACTCTGATGCCACAAGTGTCCCAAATTAGCAAACTCAACCCGAACCTTGCTGATTCGTGCATTGGTCTTATCTGTCACACCACAGTCAAAACTAATACAGCATCCATGATATGTAAAACGCTCCACAACTTCCAGTACCTCTCCCTGGATTGTAAGGGGCGTGTTCAGTGACTGCATGTCCACGAGCATGACCTTACACTTTATGGGTGCAAAGTGCATACCAAAAGCGGGATGACTTCGGCCAGTTCATCCAAAAACACCTGCACTTCCTCCTCTTCTTCTGGATATTCCAGATCGATAAAGTTTTTGTCGCAAGCTATTTGAACACTAGGGTTTTGGAGACTTTCGAATGTTCGTCTCATTATTTCATCGATCACGATATAACAAAGGAATAGCCACTTCGAGTACGGAAGCTTTTGAAAAGCTGTCCGTATACTCTCATACATCCGTCAGCTTGGGAATACAAACCTTCGGTGCACTCCTTGATGGACCAGCGTATTATGGAGAACAGCTGGTCAATCGAGTTNGAAATCCAGGAATTCAGAAATTTTGGGCCGCTTGTACGTATGGCGTTGTTTCAGCGTCCGGAGAGCTCGCACCAAAGATTTAAACTATCGGACATGACTTTAACTCCCACTAAGCATAGCCAACCTCGTCGAACACGAGGTGAGCGTGTTGCCGCTACTCCACCAGCACATCCTGGAAGTACATGAATTGTTACGTATAAACCGGTGGACGTGTTCGGGCTTGAACGATGCGATTGATTCACCCTGAAAGACGACCCAGGACTTCTCCTCGGTTTTATGCTGTACAGTACCTCCTCTTTTTGGAGTGAACTCACCGGAAGAATTGTGCCTGTACAAGAAGACTGTGCGAGCGAGTGATGTGTGCGTGTTGACTACAAATTCGGCAACATGTTCGTTGAACTAGTGCAAGCAGAACACTGACTTGAACGTAGGTTATTTAGAATGTGTGATTAGCAATTTGCTCCGCAACAAAACGGTCATGATCATGACGAACCTCAGTGATAACAAACACGTAGAAAATGTCACCAGCATTCCAGGTGGAGTTCTTTTATGCATACTTTAATCGCCGGTGCTGTTGTTGATCGGTTTAATCGGTTAACCTGTTCATCAGGTTGTCAAAAATTTCATCACTTTTCGAATTCCATGAATGGTATTCACACTATTAGATTTGATTAATCGTGATGTGAGCGTGACTTGCGGTTGTGTAGTGTATCACCAGGAGGCGGGGGTCATTTTGCACTACTTTGTGCTGTTTTCTTCTTGTTGAAACGAATTTTAGTGCAAGCGCACGCGCGAGTTTTTGTATGGCCTCTGATTGCGAGAAGCATAGTTGAAATACCCGACACCATGTTCGATTCGATTGCGCCGTAGTGAAATATTTGACCAGGTGCGTGCAACCAGAACGACAAGTAATACAAAACTGGTGTGGCGGGGTTTTTGTATGGCCTCTGATTGCGAGAAGCATAGTTGAAATACCCGACACCATGTTCGATTCGATTGCGCCGTAGTGAAATATTTGACCAGGTGCGTGCAACCAGAACGACAAGTAATACAAAACTGGTGGTTCCTGCCGGCGTTGTCAATCAATCAAGCAGACGAGAGCTGGAGTGCATCCATGTCTCCAACCACCACATTCACAGTGGAATGTCCGCAACTATCGAGGAGCATTTGTGATTGTTCTGGCATTCTCTCTGCTCGGATGCTTGGAAAGATAGACCTGCTTTTTGAGTACCTGCGCTTAGCAGACCGGTTTTGATGTTGAAAGGTTTGGGGAAGTTTTGGGAGCCAATGTCTACCAGAACCACTAAATTTGTCTGATTTATAAGTTAAATCAAAAAATGACGAAGCTATCTGCTGTATCTGACTGATCGGAGCGTTCCGAAGCGAACCATTCCTTCTGAGCAGACCGCTGTTTTGTCGCTTTTATCAACTGTGACACTGAAGACTGCTCATGTTTTTAGAACTTGATTTGTCCGACATTTCGTCGAATGATTGCACATTTTCTGAGTTTTACTCACTGAAAACTTGAGAAGCTGTTTATAAGCCCCACTCGGTTGATTTGTCCGACACTTCGTCGAATGACTGTACATTTTCTGAGTTTTACTCATTGCAAACTTGAGAGGCTGTTTATAAGTCCCAATCGGTTGATTTGCCCAGAACAGAAATGCTACGATACTTTTTTGCTGCAACCCTCCGATCTAATTGGAAAGGTTTTCAAGTATCTCACCGAATTTGGTACATCTATCGGAAAGAGGCCGATAAAAGTTCAGAAAACAGCTCTCATCGAGATTCTTTCTAAATAGTATCCCTCTTTTTCGCGAACGCGTGACCCAGTGGCTTAGTTTGTCGACAATATTGCTTTGTGACAGACAACTACAGAGATGGATCACCAAATGAAATGTGGTGGCGTTGCAGATTGACCAAGTTTGTTGCTCGCTCCTGCAGTCACATTCCTAAATACTCGCCATCAAAATGGTGTGACTCACCGGCAGAACGAGTTCATCAACACCCCAGGCAGATTTACATCCACCCCGAAAATTAATACCCAAAAACTACCATCTCAAAGTCGTGTTCCTATACGAGGACAAAATCCGATCGCTCATTTTCGCGAAATGGATGAGTGAGTTGTTCGCTAAGCTTGAAAACTTTTTTGAAAACGTTTCATCATCGATCAAGATGACATCGTCGGTGCGTAGTCGAGTGTGTCGGACCGCAGGCCCACATTCGGCCCCACCACGATGTGCCGCTACACCACGACGCACTGTTGATGCCACCTCGGTTGGTGAAAAACGTTTGCAAAAACGTTGCCAAACTCAGCGAACAATTGAACCATTGAGGTTTCCGTACACTGAACAAATATGACTCAGTTGATCGGAAACCATCATGGTACTGCGGCCCTTCTCCGAATCGAATTTTCTATTTTTAGCTGTGATGTTTATGGATGTAAGTAGGCAGGGATACTGTCAGGACACCAACTAGAGGACAGGAAGGCGAATAGTGTCCTCGACTAAAGTCTGCCTCAAAAGCTTGACTGCAAGGCAGCGGGTGAAAGGAAGAAGGCCTTCACTGAGGAGTTGTTTATTAGAGAAACACCAACTGAGCAGTTACAGACTATTGGAGCAAAACCCTCATATGCATCTTGTTCACAAAACTGAATGTCGATCTTCGCCTTGAACTCGTCCTCTTGAACTTTCCTAGATATTCACTGACTGTTACTCAAATGCAAGTAAATGCTACAAAGCGAATCCACAAATTTCCCACTTTTCAAGAGACGCGAAGTGGATTTGCGAGTAAACATACTACTCGCACACCTCATCAGTAGCATCCACCGTTAAACTAGTACGGTAGCAAATGTTTTTTAAGGCACAAGTCACTGTGTCCGTTCTAACCCTCAGAGTTTAGGACCAGGAGGCTGTATTCATCAGAGCCCTAGCTACCGAACAACCTGGCATGAGATACTCTGTGAGCACCACGGTGACCCTCAACATGGCTCAAAAAGGGTCACACAAACGGCCACACGGCGATGATGAACTCTGTCCGGCCGACCACCAGCTATGGTAAATACACCACGTTTTCACTCTTGGCGCCGTTCGCAGTGAACATACGATGAGATTTATATCAAGCAAGCTACCTGATCCACTCAAGATTATTCGAGTGTAACGGTTAGCATCGAAATGCAATCAGGAGACCGTATTCATATGGTGGTGAGAGGTTCGACGATAATTTTGTAATGTTGAGTTAGTGATGCCTCTGTCTACAAACTGCAGACTCGTTCAACTGTAGCACCCCTACGGTGCTTAGCTGCCACGTCACCCGGGGGAAGCGCGAGGACACGTTGCCAAGTTGCCCAAGCCTATATAGGAGGAGTCGAAGTGCAGAGGTTAGGTTTGAACGAAGGACCTTCCGGTCCGTAAATTCGCACTCTAATCATTTAAGCCATCTCAGAATACGGTTTCTGGTACAATGGCCCTATTTAAACGTGCTTAGCTAACCAGTGTTATGCTTAGTGGGATTCAGTGTGTTGACATAACAAACCCTGAATTGCATAAACATCTATCATTCATGAACTTTACATGTTCCGTGTCATCGGGGGGAGGCTTTACTTATGGAACTGGCTCAGTTTACCTGCGAGCACAAATGAGTTTGGACTGTAATTTCTAATTTAGGTCATAGAAAGACCTAGAACTCGACAGGTTGTTCTTCTGAGAAGCAAACAGCCACGCAAGACTGAGTAGCTTTGAAACGCTACGGGCCAGAACTACACTAGTCTTCGTTCAGTGAAGCACAATGAATCCAGTCTGGGCATTACGTATTCGTACAGAAATAGGGGGCGAGATGGCTCAAGTGGTTAGAGCGCGGATTTACTGACCGGAAGGTCCGTGATTCGAACTCGACCTCTGCCTCTCGACCTTAACCGTCTAGGCTTGGGCAACCCGTCCATTTTGAAATGGAAAAACCTGAAAGACTGCTTTGGCATGCCGAGCTTTCTACACTCGTGTGTCAGGTAGTCCGAAAATTTTGCAGACTATCACAGAACGGCGCATATTCCTCTTTGGGACCTCCAGGGTGACAATCAAACTTTTTAAGAGGTAATGAAGCACCTCTCTATGCCTCTATAACCCTACCAACACGTCCAACAATAAAATTTTTTATAATCACTGTAGCGTTCTCCTTATTCCTGTCCTCAGGAGCGTGGATTCAAAGTGTACAAAAAATAAATCGTCCAGCTGTAGCATCCTTTCGGTGCCTAACTGCCATGCCATCCAAAAGAAACACGAGAGCTGGAATACTGTCAGGTTGCCCAAGCCTAGACAGGGGAATTCGAGAGGCAGAGGTCGGGGTTCAAACCTCTGGCTTTTCGGTCAGTAAATTGGCGCTCTAACCATACAACCATCTCGCTCATCTCGTTCAAAGGATGATAGGTATTGATTTATTGCTAAGCTGATGAGTATGAACAGTGAACTAATACAGCAAGGAACTAAAGTAATTCACCCTCTAGGTAGAAAGAAGAGGGCAAGGATCGCCAGCTGAAAACAGGTTTGTTTTGGGCTCAAATAGTCGATCTGCTTAATTTGGCGTAGCATTCATTGTTCAAGTGGAACATGAGAATGCCGGTAGATCGCGGAATGCGCCTACCTAATGAGCCTGAGGAATGGCAAAATAGGTAGTGGGCTGTCGAATAGTTTTCAGCAAATTTATGAGTAGTGTGCTCCGCCGAAAAAGTAAAAACTCACTTCAAAAATTCACTATTGGTGTCTCCAGTCCAACTGGATGTTTTTTCACAGGGTCGTATCGGAGAAAACTAGTCTGTTACACGAATGCGCTCTGCTGCTCTACCCCTTTATTCAATAAATGTCAGTGTATGTGAGCTTTGGTAAGCCATGCACTTTGTCACTTCTATTTTGAAGCCAGGTACTTTAGAATTTGTAACGGACGTTTGTCACAATCTCTCACCCAAAGGAGAAGATTTGTGCTACATTCGATGTAAGATAAGTACCAAGTCGAGAAAACATCACATCTCAGGTGAAATTGTGGGACCAAGACTACCTGTCCGTCGTTGTTGCAACATGGGTCATTGAAAATAATGAAACTCTTAGTAGAGAAAAAAAATACCCGCATACTACTTGAACAAGTGGGCTTGCTGCCAGCTGATGATACTCTAGAACCAAGACCTTCAACTGAATGAAGTATGGCTCCGGAAGTTTTGTCCTAGAAAAAATGTCGCCAAACCGAGTCCAGCTGCTACTTAACTGGGCAATATGTTGTTACCAGTTTGAATGCAAAGTACTGGGCTTCACTCACGCCGAAAAGGTGAACGAAGAGTCACAGTGACATGGTTAGTTTGTTTACTGATCGATCTGGCACATCTTACATTTTACTTTGTCGTGAAGCACGCAAGTTTCTCCTTGTCAAGATATAAAAAAAATCAACCTAAGGAACTAAGCAAACTTGGTAGTTCATTTGATCCACTTTCGAATTACCTTACGTAGAAGGTAGTGGGGCAATTACTCGATAGTACTGACCTTTTGAATCCCAAATGAACTGTTTTGCCAAATCTTTCGCTTCCGGCAACCGCGATAGTGTTAGAGCAATTTGACTAGCGGGGGCTAACAATTAGGCCGTTTGAAACGCGCACACACACACACACACACGCAAATCACACCCAGCTACCCATACCTTTCTTTGGTATGTTTCAGTGAACCTTAGGATTAGTGACCCGGCTGTCTAGTTGTGCGGACAATTAACGTGAATTAATTGTGGAGCAAAGTATTTATTGCTAACTTGTATGTTGCTAAGTAGAAGCGGATAAGAGTGGCAGAGGACGGTGCTAATGTTCAATTCAAAATGTCTTTTTTTCTAATTAAAGTTGGATGGGCAGTGTATGCAAGGCGCTCAATCATTCATGCGCATTTGAATCACCTTCGTCACAAGTAAAGTTGGATAAGACCTTTGCCGCATTCATTCAGTTTAAATACACTGAGGCTGATACACTAGTGTGATCGATATGACCAGGCAAGGATAAATCATGTGACGAAACGAACGGCTACCGGACTCTGTTGGAGCCAGTTGTCAAATTTGTACAGGGACCTGATCTAAACATGATTCAAACAGTACGTTGTCTGGGAATACAGACGAAACAGTTTAACAGAGAACCCAAAACACAAATTCTGATAGTGTTCTACAAAAATCCAAAACGGGCAAGTCGTAAAAAAGTCCATCCGTCAAGCGAATCGGAATTTTCGGCTGTTGAGATCGAACACTACCGAGAGCCAGTGGGAAGTGATTTCCGATTCCCACAATGGCTGCTTTGTCATAGAACGGAAAACCAAACCAGCAAGGGAAGTTGGACTGGCCAACATCCAAGCAAAACGTCAAGGATCACAAGAATCACCATCTTGTTCCAATACAGTGGGCTAGAAATGACTCAGCTGATTTGCCTCAATTCTAAACCGCGTATGCGCATCTTGTCTCCTCTCCAAAGGTCCATATTTGGTCATTTTCAAATGGGAAGCTCCATCACACTGAGCATTCCACACTAGTTAACTTACCCTTATAGATACCGGATCTCCAAGGGACGTGACTAAAAAACCTTTGCAACGAAATTCCAACAGTGTAGTATTACATTGTCGCCAAAACACCAAATGTGGCACATCTGACCTTCTTTCGGAGACACCGATCTGCCAGTGGCCATAGCTGAGCTTTATTTTAGCTACACGTAGCCGCGAATTTCATTCTTGTGACATGGCCTTGCCTACCGAATTGCGGATGTGCCTACCACACATTGATCTGCGTAGCTTGAAGGGTATGCACTGAAGACAAGAGCTGCTGTATATCAAGAATAAGTCAAATGAACACCGTTACAGCCCACTTTCCACTCTGCAATTTGATCCTGTGTTGTGGGGACCAAAACGAACTTCTGAAAACGAATTCCCGGTCTAACTGTTTATCTAGTTGGACAACAGCGAAATCCAGTACAGTCAGGGAGTCCAGATGTAGAGATAGTACTGATAGCTGATGAACTGCCCACAGTGTAAATACAGCATTTCACCGTTTCAACTCCACTTCGGACAGTAATCTTCGCCATACAACGTGAGTAATGGCCAAACACCCTAGTGTGTGAACACAAAAAAGATGAAACTATAAGGAGCACTATTCCTTCAGAAACAGAATAGCCAAGTACAATTGGTACAAAGTCGATTTCTATTCCCCTGCTATGTGGGGCAAACGAAACCAAGTGTCGCTGGCTTGAAGACCATAGTTGACAAGTGACCAAGTCATATTTTAACCCATGTTACGACATTGGGCTCTCGTTCAAGACAGAACAAGACTGCTCTGTTCTCGACAACTACACTCAAATGGGCTTTCACGGGAGACTTTGTTGAATCCCTCGTTCAAGATATGCTTCAACTGAATGTGCTGCACAAAGGCCACCTCATGTTTCAATTGGTACGATATTCGAGATATCGGAGAACGTCTTCGGAAAAGGAAACTACTCACAAGGCTACTGTCGAAGAGTTTTCACTAAACTTGTGAGTAGTCTCCCCTATGAAAACCGCTTTTCTTAGCATAGAAAGACAGAATCAGTGAAATATTTTGTACGTATATCTTATTGATATTTGTTAGATGGAGCGCGATCTTGAAGAAATTTTAGGCAGACCTCAGGAAACAAGGAGATGTCCATAGAAACTTGGCTCGTGCAACCGTGTGTAGCTGTTTGTAGGAGCAAAGTGGAAGATCTATTCACGTTGGAGATGAATCCTTAGAGTGGTGAAATGGACCCAAGTTATCATCTTGTGTATAAACTTACAGAATTTATAAAATGTATTTTCCATATTTCTGTTTGATTGCATCTTGGTTGGTTCCACCAGCCCTCAGTAGGCAGTACCTCAAGATAAGAAATAGTCTGTAAAGTGATTCTACCAAACAGAGTAAGTTGCCGCCCGTTACAAAACCGGTTTCATAGTTATTTGTTATACGAATCGTGAAAACTCAAGCTGATTCACCGAAAACCCACGGTTTAAAAAATGGTAATTGGTTTTAGTAGTAGCTGGGAGAATATCCTTTGTGACTCGGTCTGAAAGGTGACGTTTCTGAGACTGTCTCATGATCATCATGATCATCATCATCGACAACATGACAACAGTGTTCAACGCCGATGCTTCAGTGCCGTACAACCATGATTTACTTGAAACCCTTTGTAACGGTCGAACGGTATCTTCGAGTGACGCGTAATACCAGAACCTCCGGATAGGCAAAACAAAGTCGGAGCTGGGTCTCTATACGGTACTATTAGAGTAAGAGTAATTCACAAATTATACAAACCTCGACAGTAGATACGCGTCCAAAACAAACAGTCCGCTTGGACTACAAAAGTACAAGGCAAGGGAGCAAACAGGCTCCCACGTGCGACAGTCACACGTGCAAAGTCAGATACAAATGGTCGGATGACCTCAAGGCCAAATGGGTGAAGTGGTCAGTTCATATATACACACTAAACACAAAAGTGGGGCAGGGGTTACAAATGGGGACATAATAAGCGTGGGGAATTTCATTGTCAACATAACAGATGATACACCCTTATTGTAAAGAAAAGAATAAAGGCTGACAAAAAGGGACTTAGTTGTAGCTTACCACCGTTACTCCAAGGTTCCTACACCTCCGAACATTCACTCAGACAATCCGGATAGAAACTGACAACAAGAACGCCATTGATATTGGTTGGTAACAATACCTTACAGCGTCTCTAACCAGCCGCAATGGGGATAACGCGGTCCCTATCCAGGAGGGTTGGTAGCATCGAAAGCGCCCAAACTCCCCTGCCAGGTCAGGGGTTGGCCAGCTGTCTGCTTACGCCATTCTGAGTTAGGCGTGGAAAACAGCACTCGCTTCGGCAAACGATGGTTCGGAATACGTAACACATGTCCCAAACAACGCAGCTTCTGGTGCTGGACACATTCTTCAATGGAAGTACCCGTTACACAACCGAAAACACGCTTTCTAACTGCCTCGTTACGGATTCGCTGACACCAACCCACACGAGCTATGGTTCTGAGACAACGATTGTCGAACACCTGAAGACGTCTCAGGTCCGCTGCTCGAATAGGCCAAGTCTCACAGCCATACAACAAAACAGCCCGTACTGTAGCTTGATACACACGTCCCTTCAGATTCAGGGATAAACCATTCTGACGCCATAGGTGTCTCAAGTTAGCAAACGCGGCCCGAGCCTTGCAGATTCGTGCATTCACCTCATCTGTCACACTACAATCAGAACTAATACAACTTCCAAGATACGTAAAACTCTCCATAACTTCCAGTGCCTCTCCCTGGATCGTAAGTGGCGTGTTCAGTGACTGCATGTCCACAAGCATGACAACGATTGTCGAACAGCTGAAGACATCTCAGTTCCGCTGCTTGAACAGGCCAAGTCTTACAGTTATACAACAAAACACCCCGCACTGTCGCCTGATACAAACGTCCCTTGAGATTCAGGGATGCACCGCCTTGACACCACAAGTGTCTCAAATTAGCAGACGCGACCCGAGTCATGGAGATTCCTGTAGTGACCTCATCTATCGCACTACAATCAGAACTAATACAACCTCACAGATGTGCAAAACGCACCACAACTCATAGTAACTCTCCCTGGATTTTAAGTGGCGTGTTCAGTGACTTCATGCCCAAGAACACGAGACTGTCTGATGGAAGCTGACAAATGATCCCGCAAATGACGAGATTCGAAGACCACACCACTGACTGATTCATCATGACTAACAGGCAGGCTCCACTTGTACATGGTTTAATCTCGGCGACTTCAAATGGTAACTAGTTAGACCCTAAACTTTCCTAAGTCGAACTTCTGCCGATGGATTCCCGCCCCTCCAGAGAACAACCGACTGGTGAAACAGTTTCGTGGGAAAGCGATCAAACTGGACCCCTAATTTTGCGATAATCAGTTTATTCGAACGTGTCAGCTGACACTTGGAAGAATGGAAGTAAATCCGTTCCTGTGAGGAAGTCACACGTATTGTGCTGATGACATGTTTTTCAGCATTCTGAGTAGCTCATAAGTGGTGGCCTGGTATGAGTCCCAAAAGTGCACTAAAACTGGCGCACAAGTCACCTGTGTGAAACGCAGCATGTTATGGAATCACTCTGTCTTCTTTCTAGGGGAGAAAATAAGGTCGGTGAGACTAAACCCAACGGATTCTCATGAGAAGATAAGTTAGCCAATCAGATGAAAGGCATCTGGTGAACGGGACCGTTGCGAAGGGCCCACTCAACTGCTCACTGGCGATGTCATCTTGACCGGAAATGGAACGCTTGCAAGCTATTTGCCAAGCTCGGATCAACGACCATCTGATCAGTACAGACACCCGAACTACCAGTATTTCCACACATTGACAAGGTCTTTTGTTCACTGGATAATTCCCCATAAACTTTCCTGGGGAACGTCTGAAAGACACCATGTAGATGCTCAATTCTTCGACGCAAACCTCGCTGCTGAATAGAAAAACTAACGTGTCAACAAAACAAACGTTTCACGAATCACCACGACAGTTTTATACACTGGCTCTTGAAGACGGCTGAGTTCGCGTAAGGAATCGACTATTTAACTCTAATTTTAAAATTTGCCATCTTACAGAGCATTTCTGACGGTATTATGAGCAGTTGTGGTAGTTCTAAAGGCAGGAGATTTTACATCCTGGTTGTAAGTAAACCTGGAATTTGTTCACAACTTATTTCTTTTCTGGAAGGGCATCGCGCGCTACACCACGATACAAAGATGTTTCCCCGTTCTTTCACTTTCCTCGCACAACCTTGAAACTGTTTGGACTAAGAGGCTCTTGTTGAAAGCAGTGCGAAAAGTAACGAAAATATGTTGGCCTCCGTAAAATTCTTGTCGTTTCTGACATAACTTACTACTCATCAGGGGTTACTGGGCGCTGTTCAACTGGCCACCCGTGATTTCGTCCTGCTTCAGTCGAGCATAGTCACCGGGTACCCGGAGACCTCATGTCCCAGTTGAAAAACAAATTGGACGCCATTGGCGAGACGTACTAAATGTCGAATCAAGTAGGTATTAACGAGGAGCCCAACTGAACCTCTCGCTTCCGACTTACATCAAATGTTTCAAGTGACACAATCCAAAGTAAACTTTCTTCACCGAACACGCCTTTTATAGTTCCCTATCTCAACTGTATTGTGCCAATGGAGACAAAACGAGACTCACTAAGTTGTTCCGTTCAATCTTAGATGGATGAGCCTGGGTTTCCCCAACTTCATTCATGAAGCCACGTGAACAAATGAACTTGAGCTCAATTTTGTCCTGGCCCGGTCCGCTTGGTCTGCTCAGTGATTAATAGGCAAATGAATGAACTGACCCGCATCCGAACTGGATTTAACGGTTCACACTGGGGACTAGTGACGACCACTCATTGTTTACAAAAGGTGCGTAATTCAGTGCATGACTATGTACTGTTACCGGGAGAAAATTATAAACTAAGGGCTATTATATCACCCGTATAGTGCCTAAACCACGTTTCACTATTCCGAATAGGTTCTGTCTATAGACGTGATACACTACGCTCATAAGGTTACCGAAGGTCTTCGACAGCCCACGACCGGTTTCGCCCTTCCGATTCGGGCTCATCAGGTGGGCGCAGTCCCCAAGTTTCCGTCAACCTTATGTTCCACTTGAAACCAAATTGCACGACATTAGCGTAATACACTCATTGGCAAACAAATTTGGTTCTGTGGGAGACTCACTTGGAACGCAACTGAATTTCAGTTGCTTGAAGACATCATAGCCGCTACGCGCCGACAACGTCAAAAGACTTTCAGTGTTTGGTCATCAATGTCTTCGGAGCATTGCCCGAATCTGGTGGAAACACCGGATCAGCAATGCTGAAGTTCATCGAATGGTATTCGGGAGAAATAACTCACCTTCGATAGATGAACTGATCACACTGCACAGGTTGCGCTGGCTTGGCCACGTGTTGCGTATGCCAGTCGACCGACTTTCTCGAAGGGCTCTTTTCGCACAACCATGTGAAGGGTGGAATAGAGCCAGAGGCGGTCAGACAATGACTTGGCAGCGAAGTATGAAAGCCATTACCAGCAAACTCAGCTGCGCTGGTCATTGCCGTCTTCCTGGATGGGGACCCCGAGACGGGCCACATCAATGGCTGGAGACGTCGTCAGATATGGCCCTGTCACGCCCTCAGCGGTACTCGTGCATCCAAGCTATTGCCTTCGATACATAGCTCCTTTCCCAACCCCCCACTCAACAGTCCACTTACAGTCCAGTATTTACGCACGAATTTATCAGCTCCCGCCTCCAATGCGCAGCTACCTACCCCACCTCCCCGAACCATTGGCGAACGAAACTGTGGCAGCTACAACCACTGTACGACAAGTAGGTTGTTATTACAGCTGATGATAATGATAATGATGATGATGATGATGTTGGTGATGACTATCCAATTCGAGTGTTGTACACATGAGACAATCGCTTAATCCGACAGGCCCAGTGGTAAATTTTTTGTACACGTAGCGCTACCAATGTTAGTCTCAGACCGGTAGAAGTATAAACGAATCAGCGTGTATGATTTAATCGGATGAGAAACCAGACCAAACTCACGAGAATCTCTTTATCCGGCCGACTTCGGAATCGTACTTACGACAGAGAAGTGCGGCATTGTTTATATGGTGAACAATACGCAAAGTTATACCCCGCGTAAATAGTACTTTGTCCCACGTGGTTGTAAATCTTGATCGGGTTAGGATGTGATTAGAAATTTTTTTTCAAAAAAAACTCGCTTTAATTAATCAAACTTTGGTGGATGCGTATGTGAACGACTGGACTTTTTAAATGACGGTCTCCATTTGACCGGCAACACTGTTACATATCTTAGAGAAAACTGCTCGGTCACAATAATGGTTTCGGCCCGTGTGTACAATACTTCCTGGGGATTGGGCACGCTGATCCTCTCCGCCAGACCCCACAAGCTCAAATGCTGAACATCCATCGACTCAGCTTCCCAACCGATCGACGAATTTTACGTAAATTGCGGTTTGTAATCATTTTTAGCTGATGCTTAGGTTAGTCCTTTATCGTGGTCCCATGCTTCGGTTAGGGAACTGCTCACAAACTGAACGGCCTTGATTGTTCAATTGAGCTCATATTTTGAACAAAAGTACCTTTTCGAATGACGCACATCGCACTGAAAAGATGTGTGTGCTGCCATATGACGTTCCTTGATCTCTTTTCATCTCCTTGTAAGCGTTCACCATCAGTTACTTGGGCAGCACCAACACTTGGAACAAAAAGTGTTCAACAGGTTTCGAGCGTCCTGACAGGCGGGTCAATCGATGGTCACAACCAGGACAGTTACTGGGTGGTCGTTCGGTGATGACTCGGGCACACCAATCACATAGCTCAAGTGTGAGCACCTTTGGCTGCTCAATGCGACCAACATGCGTTGGTTTAATAGGCGTAATATGCTCGCCTCGTATGTCAGATGTGCGGAGTTCGAACCCCGGCACTGTTATGGGATGAGCGAAACTCAAGTCCGGTGCTCCCCCAATCGTTTAGTGTGGACTCACCAGAATGACTGCGCCAGGACAGTAGGACGAGAGTCATACGAGTGTACATTACACGAAATCCCGTAACCTTGAACTTGAACTTAAATAATCGTTCAGTTGTCCCGACAACCTAGGGAAGCATTAGGGTAGTGATACTGATAGACTGCCCGAGGCTAGCATTGGAGATGTCGGGGTTGGATACGAACGATGGATATTAGCAAGTCATCTCGCATCCTGCAGTTCTCATATCCATCTGATCGATTGGACAATAAGGTATTGTCTACTCAAACGATGCTGACCAGGTTTTGAAAAACAGGGGAGGTAAAAACCATCCGTGGAGGAAACTAGTCGCATAAAGTGCATTCCGGTCTTGCGGAACGCTTCCTTGGGACAGAATTCAAAGAGAATATCTGACTCATCTGAGAAGACTCTCTTAAAAGAGGGTTATTGCATATTGTCAAATTTTCCCTGCCGTAGTCATCTACTACTCGTATCACGCCCCACTTGAGTAGACTAATGGTATACCGGGCTGTGTGAAAAGCTGAGGACGTAGAGGTTCGAATTCCGAGAGATATCACATTTCGCTTGTATTTAAAATCCAGAATTGTCCGGACACACCTTTGTATTTTTTTCCACCTTATTGTTGAACACAATGAGAACACGGGAACTGGTAGATGTACGACACATTTCGTGTTGTCTCGTCAAACCCAACGGAAGAAGAAAACGAGTTGTATAACATGTTTCAAAGTGAAGCCAGTCACGTGATTACGGACGGGATAGGTCAGTCGATCAAACTGGCTATTGTGTCGTTAGGCTCAGGGCAGTTTTTAGAAGTCGGGTCAAGTTGTTTCTGAACACATAGTGAAGACATTCATTTTCGTATCCGAACGGCCAGTTACATGCGAAGATCTGCACCAGGGAAGTGAAGTAACCCACAGGTCTCTGTCTCACAGGTGCAACTACTTCCTGGATAAGAGTATTTAAAATGCTGAGGTTCTCCTGACTTATCGTCGGTGCTTTAAAGTTACGCGAATATCATCCACTTAATGTTGGTACAGATGCGTTCGGCTACTGATTCCCTCCGGTAGAGACTGCTCTTGACTAGTCATGTAGATATCTGAAGGAGGGATGACTCAGTGGTTAGAAAGCGAATTTACTGACCGGAAGGTCCGTGGTTCGAACCCGACCTCTGAATCTTGACTTCCCCTGCCTAGCCTGTGGCAACTTGGTAGTATCCGAGCCCTAAAGCTTCCTTCTGGTGCTAATGGCAGCTAGACGCGGAAAGAGTACTGCAGCTGTCTACGAGAATTGGTCCAAGTGGCGAAACCACTGAAAATCATCTTGGACTGGTAAATAAGAGGCTTAGAAGGAATAGTAGATCACACCACGAATAAAAACTCGTCATTCAGAGCATGACCAAATGAGGTGAATTTCATGATCGAAGGACAGGTGGTGCCATCTCCCGTCTACGTGCGGGTCAATCGCACCGCGAATCAGTCACTTGTGACAGAGTGACTTATTCATCAAGTTCTAATTGGGAGGTGATGAATTGGACTTGTGAGTTGCGCACTATTGAATATTCCCAGTTGTACAGTGCTTCTCTGCTTTTCAACATAGGATAACTCCAATCGCAAGATGATATCTCAGTTGAAGAATTCCTCGCGATATCAACAATCAGTCAAACGAGTAAACTGTGGACACGATATGACTCGTTCCCTGTCACTGACCAGTCCTGTCTGGCACCGCATCCAAGTAACGAGAGAGATCTGGTATACCGCTCTTTAAAGATGCATTTAGGGCAACTTGAGGAATACAAGAGGATTGGTTAATGTCCGCTTTCGTTTTACTAATGGAAGTTTGACTGTATGTGTAAATCAGCCATGTTACCGAAATTGCACAAGAATACAACACCTTGTGAAGGCTCTAGCGTTGACCGATTATCCACCTAGCCTGACAGATAGCGGTAACTCCAAGAATTCGAGTTCGGCGTTCAATCTTATCGTCGCAGTATGTCAGATCAACCAGAAAGTTATTTCATGTGTAGCAGCCAGATATCCTAGTTTGATATAGAGGAGAATATTGGTAGCACAAATGATCGTTGGTTTGTTCGTTGAGCTGATTGCAATTTGATTGCACCAATGTCTAGACGGAACACACTACACACAAGGCCGCTGAAAAAGCTTCCACTGCCCACGATCGATTTCACTTTCGCGGTCCCGTGACCCCGTCAAACTCGTGTTCTGCTTGAACCCAATTTGCAAACAGTTTGAGAATTTATTTTGCAAAAGGGTGCAATTCTCGAGGAAGCGTATCATCCTTTTAGTAGCTGATACAATGCGCAACGTCGAATTGGATTCAGTGTAAAAGTGCGCGATAAAGAGAGCTTCATTTGAATCCGCATGCATCGACCTTTGTATAGCTTCTGGGTTGGGTATGTCCGTTTTTTCTGGATTAGATCGAGGTTTCCGAGTTGTTGATACCGAGAGGTAGCACATTAAGTTGGGTGAACTTCTCGGCTGCCTCTGAGGCAGCAGTTTTAGGAAGTCACGTGCTGTATAGGAACAACTATTCTTTGAGTGCCCCCAACAGACAAGTAATCGTTGCATTTTCCCACAGAATGTTTGACTGTTTGACTACTGCAGGTCTCTCTTGGTTTACTGACCTTCATCAGACTTGAAACGACGGGGATTGCACTCAAGCTAAAGCCCGGTTGTCGGGCCTTAACTTACCGTAGGGCAAACAAATCTGTTACCAGACAGACGCACTGTTAGCCTGGCTACTGAAGAAGTGAACTCGCGCCACAATCATGCACTCGGTTTTATGAGACAAGAGCTGAATCCTTCCAGAGCCTCACAACGTTAAGTCGAAACGGAGCTTTCATCTGCTGGGAGGTTGTGCAAACGAAAAGCCGGACTGTGTTCCGCTCAGCTGCTTGGACGATTCACTTGGCAACCTGTGAATGGAACACGAACCTTGACAAGTTGACAAGTTTTCGGGCGGTTTGAGAGGCTCGCCGACCAAAATAACCTCTTAATTAAATTATCCAGTAACCACCCAGGTTATGTTATCATCAGCCTCGGTAAGTGGACCACGCCAACACTAACGGCCATTAAACCATCATCATCATCATATAACGAGAAGCGTAGGGAATGCTTTCCGGAACCGTTTCGGCTATTCCATCTTGTCATGTCAGAGGGTACGTGACAAGCAACACATACACACACGGAGTAGCAGACAATCGTGGAGATACATTTCGTGTATAATTGCTTCCGTTGTTTCTGACAGACAGTAAATTAGCACCCCCGCGTATCCGTCACGCGAGTGTAAGTATGCAGACAAATACTCGTCCATACCAGCGGTATCAATCCCTTTGTCTAGCAGCTTGCATACTACTGTCATGTCGACAGTGTGATGAACGATAAATTTGATGCGTGCATCCTCTCTGTTCCCACCACCAGAAACGGCAGCAGCCGCGGCCGTTTCACCACCAGACAGACAAGCCCTTGTCAAGCAGACCTAACTAGCTATCCACCCACCAAGACCAGCCCACCGTCGAAACTCAATACGATTAGACTGTTTGCTGTCACATTAACCGATGGTGTCATTTCAATTAACCAGTGTCAAACTCGCCAATGATAGTGTACTAGCCAAGCTGGCTAGACTCCACGTGGGAATCGGTTCTGGGGACAGATGTGTATCAGTCACACACTCGGCACGGTCACCAGCGGCTTGGTGAATACCTGCCGGCCATGCTCTATCTCACTCATGTAGGTATGCATTGCTTCCTCATACCCTCGTGTTATCTCTTGTCACACGCGTGCCCGTTGAGTCTGGTAGTGGTGGTTGTCACTGCCAGAATAGAAACGCGTGCGCACCCACTTGGTTACGCCTCAATCAATTTAACAATAACATTTGGTTGACGAATAATGCTACGAAGACCGTCATATCTAAAAAGAAGTTCTCTGTACAAAAAAAGACCCCAGGACCAACCGTCATCTTACTAGGCGTGTTCCATTGTTTTATTTTTCGTTATTGCCTGTTGAAGATACATGCAAACAGAATCCGCCCAACCACAAAGTACAGGAACTTTTTCCAAGCAAAGCGCAGAATATAAACAATGAGTAAATCCTTTAGTCAACTTCATTTCATTGCTTGACTATCCGTTCAGTGTATATAACTATTTTTCTCACGTTTTCGGAAATCCAGAGCGTTTAACAACTTCATGTTGATCTCATTCGAACAGTCTTTCTTCGGTACCAGTCCAACGGTTCCGCTAACCTCACATCAAAGAGGATGCCCATTGGACAGAAGTTTCGATCGTATTAGAGCCGAGCCGGAGTTTGAACTCTGAACACCTGAAATTTGATGCGAGCATATTACCACTATCCACACTCCATCATCATCACCGTTAAAGAAAGTAAGAATCGTCTAATTATATTTCAAGCCTAAGAGTGAAAAGAAGAGAAAAAGAGTGGGTGAGGGAGGGGACTTAGTGCTGGCTTATATCGAGCGTCCTGAGGTGCATACACCTCCAACCGCTCAATCAGACAATCTGGAAAGGAACCGACAACACGAACCCCACTGACATCGATTAGCCGCCATTTCTTGCAACGTTTCCATCAAAGCACAGGCGGTGTCACGGGGACCCCATCCTTGAAGGCGTACAACACCAACAACACACAAACTCTTCGTGATCCCTTTCACGCCCTTTTGCCAAGTCATGTGCTCTCCACCTCACGGTTTGCGTCATTCTGAAGAAGATCAGCGCACACTGGACGCGCCTGCATCACCAATTCTAAACAGGTGAACGTGATTAATTTCCCTTCAAACTTGTATAGGATCTCGTTTCCACTGTAGAAGTAAGATAATCTATCCTCTGTCTATAGCACATCCGTCAGCCTAGATGATACGAAGCGTTTCGGGTCCTCTACCCGGTTCTGTACAGGCTGCCGGGGTCCATCCAAAGGCAGCGCCTGGCAGCGGCCGAAGTTATTGCAATATGCCTACGTACTTCAGTCCCATGTCATCAGAAACGTTAGCTTCGGGCACTTGGTCCTTGTACCACCCAACACACACACACACACCCGCCAGTCAAGCAGATGCAGGGGCGTCCAAACAACCAGTCTTTTAGTCTACCAATCAACTAACTGCCTATTGGTTGGACGAACTGTAGAACGCTCTGTAATTTTGCTGCCTAATTTTGCCCATTTTGGTTATTTTAAACATGCAACCATTAGATTCGTGTTAACCTGAGGGTGGAATTTCAAAAACAAATTATCCATCAAATGTCTTTTTAGTAGCATTATACCACATCCCTCTTTTCTGCAAGAGGTGATTTTTAGCTTGGCGTACGGTGGTCTGTCTTCAGACGTTAGAACTACAATGGAAGGTGCAGATATTCAAAGATCTGGGACATGACTCGCCAATGCGTTTTAGCGCAAGCCGCAAGCCCACAGGTATCGATACATCAGAGTTGGTTGAAGGATTCAGAGGGTATTATAGATGTGATATACTACTTAAAGAGTTGCTGAAAACTTCTCGGTAGCCCACAACCGGTTGCGCCCTTATTGGGGCTCATCAGTTAGGCGCAGTCCCCAAGTTTCTGTCAACCATATGTCCAACTTGAACCCAAAGTGCGACAACCTTAGGAGTAGTGTATTACGTCTATTGCAATATCTTGAATATCGTACCAACTGAAATATGAGGCGTCCTGGTACAGCACATCCAACTGAAGAAGAACACAACGGGAGACTAAACTGAGTCCAGCTGAATTTCTTGTTTATAGTGGTTTCCTTCCAACTGAATTTACTGCACACATCCGTTTCAGTTGGTACGATGGTATAACCGCCAGGTTTGACCACTTGCCGCTCACTGTCTGGGATGTGGGGAAACCAAGTTGTTGTGACGTTCGCATTCCACCACAGCCAAACTTGACTATACTGATGGCGCTTTAGAATGAAGGGTGACATCTACTTCACCACTGGTGAAACAGTCATCGACTCCGGTTCAAGTAACTGATCACTTCTTGTAGCGAGCATGATCAAGCACCTGTGACCAAACTAATTTTGTTTTCATCAGAAAACAAGTAAGCTCAGCGGAAACTCGGAGACTAGGCCCGGCTGATCGTACTTGAGAGGGAAAAAAACTGATGGTAAGCTGTTCAGACTTTTCACCACACTTGGTAGTCTCACAGAGTAGTGATGTAGGTTGTGATTTTTCGGTGTAGTGGTTCAACTAAGTAACTTTGAGAGTCACCTGAAAAATGAAGCGCGATCCCATTTGAAAAAAAAGTTTGTCAATTAGGCAATCCCGTCAAAAGCTGTATAGACGTATGGGAGCAAACAGGAAGTACCGTTCCAACTGCGTTTGATGATGAAACGTGTGCAATGGAATTGCGCAACCCGATCAATACCTGGTAAAGTGGACATCAGTTGACTTTGTGTTTTAAGCATTCCTCGGACCAATCACATCCATTCACCACTTGAAAACAACTAATTGGGAAACTGGTAAAAAAACCGAGAAGCTCATTGGCTCAACATCTACGGGAGCGGGCAAGGGCGAAGCGTTCTTTCACAAGAGCCTCGTACTTGAAGACCACTGGTTTATAACGAAAATAACCAATTTAATGGAGGGAAAGAACTGTCACTCCGGGTTCATCAGTTCAAACGACACTGGGAGCACTTTTTGGAGCAGCTCACGTCTTCAGAAACACCGTTTTCTACCTTGTTTGTTTTTCATGTTTCCTGTCTGAATAGTTTTCACACAACGATGCATTAACGATAAAAGTCGTACTTCTGCCACACCCCAAAAGCACCCAAACTCTCACAAACCTTGTATCTAATACCAGAATGGTGAGACCGGCCGTCGGCTGCCCAAGCGTTTTCAGCAACCTTGTGAGTAGTTTTCTCCGCTTACACATTTGACGAAGTGAATATTGTGGTTGTCGATGACTACAAATGTGTGCAACTAAATTAGTCCTGACTAAATTATTTCCATAATTCTATGAAAATCTTATTTTGTTTCTGCCAAGAATGGTTGAACAACTGAGGATTGGTGCACGGGAGCGGTGAAAAAAACAGTTGGCGTGGAGACTGATATTTTACTGCGCCTGAATCTGTGAGCCCAATGTCAATCCAAAACGATGCGACCGGTGGAAAAACACTTGGTAGTCGGCATTAAACATGTGTGCGTCGCAATTCATAATAGTACTATTCATCTGGTTGAGGCTTTTTTTACGTTCCAGTGTAGCTGTACACACATCGCACGCGACAATCAACCAACATGCCCTTTGGAGGCTGCTATAAACGAACTGTTGTAGCTGCAGTGTGGACGCAACAAAAACTGCACTGATTGTCACATGTATACATATAAACATTATATATATATATATATAGTGTTCAGCTGAAGCACCCATTCAGTGCCTATCTGCCATGCCACCCGAAGGAAACATGAGGGCTAGAGTACTGCCAAGTTGCCCAAGCCTAGACAGGAGAAGTTGAGATGCACAGATCGGGTCCAAACCATGGACATTTCGGTCAGTTAATTCGCGCTCTAATAACAACTGAGCCATCCCGCCCATACACGAATATATATATATGTGTGTTTTAGAATATTCGAATACCTTTTCAAGGCCCAGTAGCAAACTTGTCTGCAAGCCATTGATCAGATATTTTTCAGAATATCGAAAAGATATTCTCGTGATTAATGGAAAGGACTCAACCTCCGCGGAAATCACACACTAGTCACTTGGTGAAATTACAGCGATCAGTTTTGGGGATCAGAGTTGATCCCGGTCAACTTCTATCCCCACATCACAAAGCGTTAGCGAACAGACGGTTCACTTCGGGGGATAAATTATCAACCATATGAAATTCTCCCCAACAGCATTCTGTATATGAGGTTCGTGAACGTTTTCGACAACTTACGATCTGTTTCACCGTTGTCCAATGTCTTGCTAAATGAAAGATTAGACGGTCTTTGTATAGTATATTCATTTGGAGAATATCACGAAAAAGAGGTTCATCCAAGATTCGTTTGAGCTTCTTGTTTAAGCCGAAACGATTTAAAAATGGACGTATGTCTCAAACTCCCTGAAATCGGGTTCAAGCAGAACATCAGGTTGACGAAAGCCAGAGAAATCGCCTGCTTTGATGTGCCCCAGGAAGGGCGAAACCGGTCGTGGGCTGCTGAAAATTTTCTAGTAGTCTTGTAAGTACTGTTGACCAGATTTTTAAATGGCGTCATAAGTTTTAAGGGAAGCAAATTTCTGCATCTTAGGGTACATAACTAAAGTCACTGCATAGCCTGTAGTCCAAAGGCACTTGAAACAAATTTTTTAACCAGATACCGGTAAGGCTTTCACCACTACCGGTGAACTCGACCTGGCTGATCACTTTCTGCACGCTGGGCCAAAAAAATCTTGAAAAATGTGAAGCTACGCTAATCGATTCACCTCATTAGTAGCACTGTTCATGGGATGATCTACATCCAACATTTAACAGTAATTCCCCACGCATTATGGTGTCAGCTTTTGAAAGTTACACAAACAAGTATGACGGCCCGTCGCCAGAAGGTACTAACAGCGACTTGTAATGCACTGCTCATAAGGTTGCTGAAATTTGTCGACCAGCCCACGACCGTTTTCGCCCTTCTTGGGGCTCATCAGGTAGGCGCGGTCCTCGAGTTTCCGTCAACCTCATGTTCTACTGAAACATGAGGTGGCCTGGTGCAGCGCATTCAGTTGCCTGGAAACATCACAAACGAGGGATACAGCTGGGTTCCAGGTGAGCCTCTCGAAAATCCAAAATAGTTTTCAAATGAGTGTACTTTACTAACAGCTATCTTGCATGCAGACCACGACGAAGGATTTACTCATTTGTTGGTGCATAGGTGACCTTGTGTGTATTTCTTTTTGACGGAAAACACTACTCACAGGTTGCTTAAAAGTCAGGGACAGCCTACGGTTGATTCAGCTCTTCCTATTCGGACTCATCAGGTAGGCGCACTCCCCGAGTTTTTGTCAACCTTGCGTTCTACTTGAATCCAAATTGCATGAAACTAGCGAAGTGCACTAATTTACATACCAATTTGGATTCAGCGGAAGACTCGAATGAATACGTCGAAGTTTTGGCAACTCTGGTGCTGCGACGGTTGTTGATATGTCCGCCAATCTCTGCAACTGTCTTGAAAGAAGTTTTGTTTGCCGTACGACCAGACATGGTCAACTCTGGAAAACCTTAGTTGTCAAACTCGGCAAGCAGACCAGCTGTGACGTGACAAACAGTCAATGAATGCTACTAATAGCTGAGGGAAGCAAATGTTTGCCTCTTCTGGATATCTCACAAATTGATTTATCTGGTTGTTGTAGGGTTCCTGTCTACCATCGGTGATTGGTTTCCACCACGTCATGAAAAGCCGTCTAAAGCGTTTTTTTGTCAACCGGTCAGGTCAACCGATTCAACGATACTAACCTTCTGACATAGCTGTCACAATCACTAAGCGTATGTTAGCGATTTTGCTCTCAATCCCATCTTAAAATTGCGGCAACCGCTTACCCAGTCATGGTCACCTGTCGGACTAATGGAGACCACATTACGCTTTCCTGTACTCATTACTGGCGCGATGACGTCAGATTTAGAAAGTACTTCGAGTTCCGAGAAGAACAACTCAGTGAAAGAATATGCACACTGACGGTTGCGTCATTTGCATGCGTCTTTTCTCTGGCGTTCATTTGCACACACACACACACACATCGTCACACTACACGGATTGGTGAAACAGGTTAGCCAGCTAGCACTGGTCAGATATGACCGTGTACGATCGTCACCACAACAAGGTTCTTTTCGTGTTAATTAGCCAGAACGAAAGCAAAAAATTCCAACTAGGCTACTATTATCTTGCCTGTCATGATGACCTGAAGACCGTTCATATTTTTGTCATCAATTTCTCGTGTATTTGTGTATGCGTAAAACCGTTTCACTTTGAGAGCTAGTTAACACAAGTTTAGTGAGTGATGTGTCATTTCAAAAAGGTGTGATGCGTTCCGATGCGATCGAAAGTTGATGTCCTACACTCAAATAAACTGAGAGTTCACTTAATTTCAGTTCCACTGTGTAACCTACGAAAATCTGCGAACAGCGGAACTCATCCAGGAAGGAAGGTGAGGGAGAGCGGACAAATTTCTAAAGCTGCACTATGGTCCCTCATTTGTGTGAGGACCGAGGAGCAGTGCCGTCTTTCTCATCTTGACTCATAATTTTATTATTGTCTTTGAAGCTCGAAATTTGCAGTTTGACGAGAGGCTTTCCTCGTCATCAGTTCTCATGGAATCCCAGTAAGGAGAGAAAAAGTGTTCAATCCGTAGATATACTGGCACTTTGGGAGAAAGCCACTCTTTGGGAGGCGAAAAGGCATCTGATATTTGTTGCCTCATTTAAAATGTGGGCTTATCAGCTTAACTGGGAAAATTCTTTGACATTACCGAGTTTGGACCCGAGTTGAGTGTCCTGAGGCATCCCGAGCAACGCAGCTGCTCTACCAGTCGCCTTTTAGACAGAAAACTCAAAGGCCTTTCCCCTCCACATCCAATCAGTTTAGCAGAGTGGAATATACAACAAAAAACCGTCCTAGACTCACCGTGGAGACAGTCCAAACAGGACATCCTCCAGGATTCAGACAGGTGGAAAACAAACACAAAACTAAAGTCGTGGAAATCTCAAGGTCAGGATGCATACCTTAGATGGCTCTTAGCTACCATGGGGTCGCACGAAATGCGACGTGTACCTGCTGTCAGTTAAACACTCTTATGAGTAATGTGCTTCCACCATGCGGATAATTCAGATTCGACAATTAGCGAGGCTTCGGCTACCGCTGTCCACACAGTCGAAACTTACTTTGTCATTTGGGCAACTAATTTACAGCTGTAAAGGTGCTTGTGACTGGTTTCTATTCAGTGAGACGATCTGGATTATGGTAGGCAGCAGTGACCCGTTCCACGAACTGCTGAAGGTCGGAAGGCTCTTAAGAAAACCCACCCTCTTCTCGCTTCCTTGTTACAGCTTACTCGTTGAAGCGTGTCGATGACGAGTTAATGAGCATTCACCAAGGTGGAAGGTTAAAGAAACGTTCACCGAAACCGCACCAATCTGTTCTCATTGGTTTACTTTGGTTTAGTTGACCAATGTTTGGCCCCCTTCTTGGAACTGGCACCGCCATCTTCGATCCTCCAAGGTGTTATATTGTTGAATAAAACCCACCTGTTGTTATCAGAACCTGTCTGGTTGACAACAGCAAACTGCGAGTAAGCTGCTCGCACAACCCCACTGTGTGCTATCACACCTGGACTGTTTTCATTTGACCACCGTCCGCAAAAAGTACTCATGGGCTGCCAGAGCAAACGTCCGAGCAACTCATCGACTGATGACATGACCGCTATCCAGCCCCAAACCAAAAATATTCAAACATTTTTCTGTCAAGTCGACGAGTTTATTGACCTGGACATTCTCCAGACGGTTAGTTTTGTCGGTGTTTGAAAAAAAACATTCTCTGGCCAAAAAATGCGGCACTGGGTTCTGGATCTCGATGTTCTCCGGACAACTAAGTGAATTCGATCGCAGATGCCCGGAAACCTTTCAAATCTACCGTCAGTTTCTTCCCTGACGATGTTTCGTCTTGCTCTTTTAGGGATAAAGAAATGAAAGACATTTTTACTGTTACACGCCAAGAATTAGTGAAGATATTAGTAGCTTTCTCCAGCACGCCTCACCTAGAACATCTCATAAGGTTTTTTTCGGTCCACTGCATTCGAAGTCATCCTCTGAGGAAGTAGTCCATTGGAGACCTCTAAAACGTGGTCTATACGCTTGAATAATGTTGCAAGATTTCTGAGTGAAGTTCATCCGCACTTCTAACTGAAAAGCGCTCAATCGCTTAGCGAAATACACTCACTTGCAAACAAATTTGGTTTTGCGAGAGACTCACCCGGAACCCAGCTGAATCTCTCCGTTTTGCATGTTTCC
This sequence comes from Opisthorchis viverrini, assembly GCF_000715545.1. Classification (NCBI taxonomy): domain Eukaryota; kingdom Metazoa; phylum Platyhelminthes; class Trematoda; order Opisthorchiida; family Opisthorchiidae; genus Opisthorchis; species Opisthorchis viverrini. The sequence goes on along the minus strand of NW_008751882.1, from coordinate 620,585 downwards.
AAACGAGTGTATTTCACTAATTTCGTGCAATTGGGTTTCAAGTAGAACATAAGGTTGACGGAATTCCGGGGAGACTGCGCCTACCTGATGACCCACATTGAAAGGTCATTGGAAGCAGGTCGAGGACTTTTCAGCAGCCTTATGAGTAGTACATTACAAAAATATATATGTATCGCGATATCTCGAATATCGTAGCGACTGAAACATGAGGCGGCCTGGTGCAGCAAATTCAGTTGCCTGGAAACATCAAAACCGAGAGATTCATCTTAGTTCCAGGTGAGTCTTTCGCGAAACCAAATTAGTTTACAAACAAGTGTATATTCGCTAATTTCGTGCAATTTGGATGACGGAAACTCGGGGACTGCGCCTACCTGACGAGCCCCAAGAAGGGCGTTCAATCACTTGTCCAACAAAGTGTACATTCAGACCTCATGGAGAACTTTATGAAAAGGTGACCTTCAATGAAGATGATAAATTGGAAACACTTATTAATGAAAGAACGCCGGAGGGAGGGAACAATTTGTTTGGAAGTCACTCCAAACCTTACCTACTGATAAACAACTAACATAGTTCTATCGATGTGGCGTAAAAGTCTTATCCTGTTGAACAATACACATGGAAGTGACCTCCATTACATGACCTTTATTGACATGAATTTGTAGACATTAGCATATCGACTAGCTTGTCAGGATTCAGTTGCTATTCTCCCATCTCGCTAGCGCGAAAGTGTCATCACTAGTGTCTCGAACGAAAGAAATTACACTATGTATTTCCGTTAGTCCAAGTGATTGGTCTACGCGAAGAGTGGTTGTGACAGGCGAATGATAATTTCTTCGCCCAGCCAGGACATTCTTCATAACCTGTCAATCACTAACCTGGTTGACAGCCTCAGTAGAATGTTGTTGTCTCGACAGCAACCCGTGTCTGGAAGTCGAATTAAGGCGATACCAGTTGAACGTGAGGTTGTGAAACCAAGGAACGAGTTCCAAACTACGCATTGAGGTTCGAATCAATGCGGGTGACGCACCGATGGACCGGCTTTGAAATTCTGCGTGACTTTGTATAGTAGTAGTATATTAAGCTACCATCACTCAGTTATGCAGTTAAATTCTAGCAACAATGCAACAAATTAGAACAATGTATTAGTAGAGTTTTCTGATCCCAAGAGAACAAGACCTCCAGGTGGCCGGGGCAGTTGAAAAAACAACGGACTGGCAAAGACCGACTTCCTGTTTGCTTATGCTAGAAGCCCAGACTTTTTATCGAATTTCCACCAAACACTTTCTCCTAGACTTGCTTTACTGCGAGAAGCGAACAGAAATTAACATGTCAGTGGATCTGGCAAGCTGTAGGGGCGATAAACGCACACAGGCTGCATTCTTTGTCTGGTGCAGACAGACAGTCTTGTGATTTCGACTCAAACACTGTCAGTAACTTGTTTAGATGACCTAGACAGCTGTTGACTTCTCCAGCAAAGTAGAACACCGTAGAAGTAACGAAATGCCTTGGGGATTTTTGTCATGCACTACTCATAAGGTTGCTGGAAACTCCTCGACAGCCCACGACCGGTTTCGCCCTTCCACATCGGGCTCATCAGGTAGGCGCAGTCCCCGGGTTTCCGTCAACCTTATGTTCTACTTGGAACCAAATTGCACGAAATTAGCGAATATACACTCATTTGCAAACCAATTTGGCTTTTGAAAACATCGAAACCAAGATACTCAGCTGGGTTCCAGGTGAGTCTCTCGAAAAACTAAATTAGTTTGCAAATGAGTGTATTTCGCTGTTTTAAAGATTCTACGCAAATTTCTTCTTGCAAACAGATCTGCTCTAGGAATTACTGTTGGACAGTTTCGTCTTCGTGGGAAATCATTTGCAGTGCTAACCCAACTGGGGAGATTTGAACCCACGACCTCCCGTTTGTTAGCTTACCCTTTGATCACAGTTGTCCGATCGGCAGTATGGACGAGATGGCTCAGTCGTTAGAGCGCGAATTTACCAAGTCCGTGGTTCGAATCCGACCTCTGCATCTCGAATTCCCCTGTCTAGGATTGGGCAAGCTGGCAGTATCATATCCCTGGTGTTTCCCTCGGATGGCACGGCAGTTGGGCACCAAATGGATGCTACAGCTGAACAGCTTTTTTTTTATTCAACCTTCACTCAACAATACAGTCAATACCGTCTCGAGTAATGTCCGAGCTGCGCGACTAAAGCCTGGTTGCGCTATATCCGGTCTAAGTGACAGTTGATCCCACTGGTGGTCAATATTCTTAAGACATGCACCACTGTCGATTCGGAACAAGGGCAAAGTAACTTTAAAGCCTGAAATGGATTCGCTGAAAAGATGACAATCTCAGCTGAAATCGGCCATATAAATAAGGAAGGCTGGTGCTACTAGGGGGGAGTAGCAAGTTTGTAACACACAAATCGCCCCATCAGCAGTGTTTCACGACTGGTGATGGCGACGAAAATAGACCATTCAGCAGAGCTTGTACAAGACGTTCTGAGGCCCTCTTGTTTAGCACAATCGGAGCATGTCAACCCCCTATGATCGACCTTAATAGGGATATGACCAGATCACTGAGACGTGTGAATGCTTGCAGGTTCTTTGCGAGTTAAGGTTAGCGTTCACATCACTCTCGTTTGGACTGGACTCCTTTCGTCCAGGCACAATTATTCTGACGAGTCCACAACAAAGGAGGAAGTACTGGACTCAACTTTTGTTCTTGGTGGTGCTCGTTGGCAGTGCCGGGATTTGAATTCCGGACGTCTGGCACGTGAAACGGGGAGCGTGTTACGACTACTTCACCGGCGGAAGCATCCAAATTATGACATCTGGGGAAGAGATGGCCTGCTCAAAAACTGCGGAGGACACAAGCCGAAATACATTGTGACTAAAAATATCTTTACAAGGCATCTGACGGTATCTTCACAGTCAGGGGACGGGAGAAGTAGGCTAAAATAGCAATGAACTATGTCCTCCCGTTGTGGCAACTCAGCAGAAGCTGATTACCTGGAATGACGTCAGCTGAGAACGACGTTTCTGCTTACTTCCCTGTGTGGTCGCTTTGGATGACGAGGTGTCGACATTTAGGCAACGGTGCTACAGTATTATAAAATACAATGTGTATGGATACAGCATACAGTATCATGTGAGTCAGTTCACTCCAATTCGGCTGACCAAATGAAGTGTCCAAGAAGGACTGTCTTCAAATTTAGAGATCGAAACGTTTGAAACAACCAATCAATTACTCTCGTTGCAAGCGATCAGAGTGTAGACAAGTTTCTAATGGCCCCGAAACGTTATTTTCGGCTTTCAGGGGGGAAGTGATGCCATGGATTGTACTTTGGTTCTCCGACAACTTTACCCTAAGGAAGCTTTGCTCATTGCTGGGAACCGTTGTAGATGTGTCAGGAAACGGTGATCCCACTAGTTTCTGTATACTAAACTGTTTTTATTCTGTTTCGCGACACTAGTCCATCATTGATCTTTATAGATTTATATGCCTACTTCATCCTGATGATGATAGTAATGACGAAGACGATGATGGTATTGATGAAGTTGATGATGATGAAGAGGAGGATGGGGATGGTGTCGATGACGGTTATGACAAGGCGTCTTCCATGAGAGCATGTTTTCCTCCGGTCTCTGAAGATATTGTTTGTGCTGGGTTAAAATACAGGAATGGGGCTTTTTGCAGAACCCCCTTACCGTCATCCCAGTTTTCAAAAAGAGAGCAAGAGCATCATGTGAAAACCATCGTGATATCAGCCTGGTACCCGTCGCATCTAAAGTGCTCTCCGGTATTATTTTGCGCAGGTTGATGGATTATCGGGAGAGACAGATTGGTGAGAATAAAGCTGGGTTTCGCCTTGGTCGAGGATGCATCGACCATATCTTCACCTTGAGACGAGTCCTTGAGCAGCGCCACTCCTTCTGACGTCCCACGTTGGTCGTTTTTCTGGAGTTGAATGCTGTCGATCGCCAGCGATCAAATGTGTCCCTTCCAAATTTCTCTCCCTTATGAGGGCACTGTGTGCGAAACCCGGTGGACATGTAAGAGGCTCACGCCTGATTTCACCACATCCAGTGGGCTAGGTCAAGGCTGTCATCTTTCTCCTTTTCTCTTCGACTTAGTTATAAGGTTTGGCATGAACTTCACACCCTTTGTGTGAAGTACTGCTTGCTACAAGGCTGGGTGAGATCAAACCCACACCTCATGCTTCCAGGTGAGCCAATCGACGTGTAGGTAAATTCGTTTACTTGGACATCTGTAGAAGTTCCGGTGGAGTGGCTGGATATGAGATTATTCCTCGAACTAGAAAGGCCAGAGCAGCTTTTTCCAACCTCCGACATCTATGGCGCCGACGTGACGTCAGTTTGTCTGCCAAGGACAGAGTTTGCCGTGATTCGGTGCGAACCATACTGCTTTTTGGACCAGACACTTGGCCTCTACGTGCTGTGCTGAGGGCATACGAAATATATGGATGCTTGACCATCGGTGCCTCCGAAGCATTGGTCAGGTGTGGTGGAAACATCGGACTAGTGATGCTGAAGTACGCCAGATGGTCTCAGGAGAAACGAACTCTCCCACGATAAATGAATTACTTGCACGCCATAGGTTGCGCTGGTTAGGACATGTGCTCCGCATGCCAGAAGGCCATCTGCCTCTCAGAGCTCTTTTCGCCCAGCCTTGTACTGAGTGGAAGCGACTGAGGGGTGTACAGTGTATGACCTCGCAACGAACTACGAAAATACTGGCCAGTAAACTAAGTCATGTGGGCGACTGCCGCCTACCTGGATGGGGAACCCGGGACTCAAATCACCAGTGGTTATTCACATTGACGAAAATGGCCCAATCGCTCAGTTAGTGGCGCTCATGCATCAAACTTACCGTCTTCAATGCGCAGCTACCCAATTTCCAAACAAACGGAACATGCCTTCGCCTCCAAGACTTGGCTTATGTTCCACCTTTCCCTTTTTCCGGTGATCGAAACTGTAGCAGCTGGAACCACTGTGCCTATGCTACACAGTTTAAAGCTGCTAATTTGGAATGAATTGAATTGCAGAACCTCCGAAACAATGAAGGTATGGCACTCTTAGTGTGCAAACAAAAAGGAATGGAATCCAGCTTTCTCTCAGAAAATTTAGCATGCGTTGATGTCTCGAAGAGAAGGACTTTGGTTGCAAACACCATGGGTATGGTTCGGATGTGCCTTGGACAGCCACTGGGCTATACTGGAATGTATCTTTGCAGTCTTTTACCAGATTGATCAACTATACACCTGACGACGGGCGCGAATCCTTCGAAAGGATTTACGACGAACATCAGCCGCTCAAAAATCGACTGTCGGGTCGGTGAAAACTGCTCATTTTCTAATTGGATGAACCTGATCTATCGATCTGTTTGTGTTTCAGCAGTTTTCACTCAAAAGACAGAATTGATTTGCTCCATTTTCTCGTTGTTCAATCGCAAGTGTAATATCGTGAAAGCCGGTCGCGCACACATTGATTCGTCCTTCTCTGCCCATGCACTTGGGCTATAACAAGTGTAAACTTTTACAGTGGCTAGCCCTCCCAGACCCCTCCCAGTTTTCCTATTGTAAAATGTACAGAACGGATGTGTATTTCCGTGGCAACAATTGTCAACGTAGGTTTACGTTTTTCCCCCTTTCGCCATAAAGTCATGAGAAGAACGAACGAAAGTAACGAACAACGTTTATTTTCTGTGATTGTTCCTCGTGATCCATAGATTTTAAATTCACACGGCACCAGAAATCACATGAAGAAGGTTAAAATCGGGGTTACATGTACTTTAGAGCAATAGAAGTCAAATGAAGATTGACTGAATGAGAGTTAGGTCAAGTCCGGATCTCTGAAGCCAGTCGTGTGTGGGGATTTATCTGTCAGATAAAGGAATAAACTCTGGTATCCCAGGCTCTAACATAATTTGGTGCCCTAAAGGAAGGAACCTGGAGGCGGAGTTACTTGAGTTACAAGAGCTGGGAGGTCCTCTCAGATATGTGCTTGGTGTCTGTCTGCTCCGGTAGACAGAGCGTACTATGCATATGTTAAATTCTGGTAGAAAAGAACGATATCCAGTTGGATAGGGACCTAGGTAAACGATATGCAGCTGATCACTCAAGCTGCGGTACAGGAGCGTCGTACAAGTCAATCGATCCCGGCGACTATGAACAAAAATACCTATCCCGCGAAACCCCAATACTGCAACCAAAACGTTGCCCAGTAGGTTTCAAGCGTGTGCCACGCTACCTGACTGGGAATTCCCGACTGGCGGGTCAATTGATCAGACGTGAAAATTCAGATCCGTCCAATGTGTGTTGGTGGAGTAGTGGTTACACGCTCGCCTCGCATGTTAGACCGCCGGGGTTCAAATCCCTGCGCGGCCATTGGATATGCACTGCTGATGACCTTTAATAAGAGCGAAACTCGAGTCCAGTGCTTCCCTTTGGTGTGGACTCACCGGAATAGTTACGCCAGGACGACTGTTCGAACGAGAGTGGTGTGACTATGAACAGAAAAACGATTCACATTAGACTACGCCTTAGGCCTGCCGGACCGAACTCCCGGTATACAGCCTACGCCACTTCTATCTATGTCCGTACAACCTGCCTACACCTTACAGTGTCTTGAGAAGGTAATTTCATTTCAGCATGTACAAAATGAGAACAGTAGCACACCTCTTACCTGACAGCTTTAGCTTCATCAAAGACCCAAATGAGCTAACTCATCATAAAAAAGCCCAGAAGCAGACTCTGAGGCGTATAGAGGGAAGTACTGCAGATTTTGTCTGTCCGCAGATCTCACGCTACAAATCAATGCACCATAGTGAAGAAGAATGAGTGTCCATTTAAAGACCAAACCGAGTACGATAGTGTTCCTCTGCTCATCTGACTGACTGACATCTTTCTAATATGATGTTTTTGTTTTGCTGCTCGAGTACCAACCTGGTACAATTCTTGTAATGACAGCAAACAGATTATTGACCAACAGCCGGTGGTACCTTCAGAATTCCTTCGATTGTACAAGAATAGTGGTGTACTGGCACAATTGAGTCCACACAAACACAGCAATATTATTGAGAAAGAGAGAGAAGAGAACCAAAAACAATAACAGTTTGTTGAATGAACAACACAACACAGTTCTACTGCCGCCAAAAGCTCGAACATTGGAAATAATAAGTTATCACGCGCATGATCGGTTGTCGTGCAACGAACCCATTTTGCACGAGCGTTAGGCGCAGATACCTATTGTTGTCAGCTTGAGGGTTGGTGCGCGCGCGCGTACATTTATTCAGGAGCCGCGCTGGTTTGTCATTTAGCCGACCGTTGATGAAGAGCTGGAAAACGAGCCCGTTACACGCGACCAAGTACACCGGGTACTCTTGGTCTTTCCACACAATACGCATCAAAAATTTGAAGCAGGGGATGAGTGGACCAGCAAATTCTGCATGTATGGAAGGGTTCACGATGATCGGCGTCGCCACCTTCGAAACAATCAGTGATTGAGGAAGATGCACTGTGAATGGCGATCTCAGTCAGATAGGCCGCTAAGATCTGAACAGACTGTTACCCTGAGTTGAGCGAGTTTTTGTCTTGTACACAATCAGACATGCGTAGCCAAATGACTGCACAGAGTTTCAGATTTGACATCTCAAATTTTCCAGAAGTCAAAGGGAGTTATTGGTAACTGGGTCAGTGTGTCGATGATTCAGAAAATGACAGGTAATCACTCCTTGTTGATCGGAAAACGTCCTTGCTACACCATAAACGAGAAGTATTTTGCATGACTGCACGTTTCTCCCCATGAACTCACGTGTCGGAACTCGGAAAAACACCAGGTATCAGTCTGAAGGCTTACAAAACAACAGTGTTTATTTGAGTGGAGGCAAACGCGGTTATACACGTTGTACAATACAATCTAATGCTCCGGCGACCAGATAGATAACCTAGCCGGATATGCCATATCGTCTGCATCGTTCTCTTGTTCAAAGCGACTCAGCTCTGTCGTTTACACTAACGTAACGCCAAAGCGGCTTCCATTTATCCGAGTCCGTTGTGGAGCCCCCCTTCCGTTGAGACAGGTTCTCTCGTGAAAAGAATTAAGTTACTAACTGAGAGCGGAAGATGGCAACACAACAACTGTCACCCGACGATACCAGGATGCCCGCGATAAGTTCAAAAGTCATCAGTAATCACGGCGACGTCATCTGAGGTCTGTTACAGGTAAATTCTTCGGAAATTCGCATCAAATTTAAAGGTTTGTGAGCGGCATCCGAAATGTCCAGAGTGGTTGCAGGCTGGTTGCTGAAAAGCTGCTCCTGTAATCGAAATATGAAGCTTTCAACATTCGTTTGGGGTTCTCCTATACCATCTGAGACTTTGGGCATTTCGTTTCCTTAAACGGAACCAACGGCAAGTGGAGTAGTAGCATGGCCTTCTGAACACATTTCAAGTTGCGAACTACAAGGCACATAGTCGAAGATGAGGTGAAAGCCGTTCAGTTCTCATGTTATTTGTTCCACCACACACACTAAGCTTACCGGCATGCCATGTGCGGAGCGACTTCTACTTTAGCCTTGTTTACTTCTACGAACCCTTCTTTGAGTCACCAGGTCGACCATAACTGCTTTCGTTGGCAGAATTAAACGCTTTTTCGCAAGCCAATAAGCTGAATCCTGGACATTCACTGAAAGTGAGACTGTCAACCGAAGTTGAACTGTGGTTCTCGAGAAATACACTCATTTGCAAATCAATTTGGTTCTCACGAGAGACTCAACTGAATCTCTAGTTGAGGAAAATGTGTACACACAGTCCAGGAGTTTTCAGTACTGATCTCCCCTGTGTGTGTGTGGCAAAGTCGTACGTGAATGCAAATGGTTTAACGTCGGCAGATGTGGACACATTATAAAGAATACGTCCTCACATTCCTAGCCACCTAGCCAGGCAGCTAGTATGATGTGGAGAATCAGATCGGCGATGCATTACACGATTAGGTCATCGCAGCTTCACAAATGCTTCGTGAATAATAACAGCTGACAATCAGATAGAATGAAAGCGGTGCTCTGCTTCAAGCTGGGAGACGTGTAATCTCAGCGCATAATCTATTATTAACCGTCACTTGTAGGATTCCATCTGCTTGGATAGCTTTCGACTGCACTAAGTACTTCCCATCAAGTGATCGAATTATAATTCCATGACTCACAGTTTAACATTAATTAAAACGGAAACGATGAGCTGACAGTTTGCAACACACAGATTGATTAAATTGGCTCTTGATAGGTTGACAACATCTGCCACACCCATTGCAATAGCAAACAAGTACCGCCATGACGTCAGTCACAAAGAGAATCACTAGCCGGTGACAACTCCGTTGCCATCTATTTTGTTGTGAATCAGGATGGATTGCATCGGCTTTTTCAAGGCCCTAATCGCCATTTTAAGTGTAGCTGCTGTTCACCGGGAGCCATCTAATATAGTAAACGCCGTCTTGCTTACTTTCATGAAGGATACTACTCACAAGGTTGCTGAAAACCCTTCGACAGCACACGGACGGTTTCACCCTTCTTGGGGCTCATCAGGTAGGCGCAGTCCCCGAGTTTCCGTCAACATTATGATCTACTTGAACCCAAATTGGACTGTTTTCGAGAAATATACTCATTCGCAAATCAATTTGGTTCTTACGAGAGACTCAACTGAATCTCTCGTTTGTGATATTCTACAACTGAATGTGCTGCTGCCTCATGATTCAGTTGGCACGATATTCGAGATATCGCAGTATATTTTCATAAAGGAAACTACTCACAGGGTTGCTGAAAACTCTTCGACAGCCCACGACCGGTTTCACCCTTCCCATTCGGGCTCATCAGGTAGGCGCACTCCCCTAGTTTCCGTCAACCTTATGTTCTACTTGAGCCCAAACTGAACTGTTTTCGAGAAATACTCTCATTTGCAAATCAATTTGGTTTTCACGGGGGACTTAATTGGATCTCTCGTTTATGATATCCTCCAGCTGAATGAACTGTGGTTCATTCGTTCCAACGACGAATGGCGTGGTTTCGTTTAATATAGAACTGACGACTTACGTACCGCTTAGGGTCTGTATGCACGGTATCTGCTGTTTTCAGCCCACCCCTTATTCGGTTTATCCCATGACCAACAGAATTTTCACCACACGGTGATCCCCACTTGACATTCGACGGAGAAACAAAATAAGTGTAGGCGTTTTAGCCGTTTGAAAGCGAACGGTTGTTTGGTTTTCAACGACTCCTGTGGTAGGGAGCCCGTAGAATTGGGTTGCTGTCTCCTCGCCAGAAGATCGAACGAATTCATGTGCGCTATGGACTGAGACAAGTGCTCATTTACCTGAGGTAGGTTCGTTGAGGGAGGCTGCGAAATCTATCAACCAGTGAAGTCGTTCTCCCTGAGCACCAAAAGGGCCGCTGAATGAACCCAGGACATAGGCAATCTGAAATTCTCCGCAAGCCATTCGAGCAAGTCGTGACCACAGTCTCTGTAACTTGGTTGGACTATCTGGCTTTAGAAAGCAAATTCACTCACTTGGTCATGCACGAACCTCGCGATCGAACCCGAAGATCGACCAGAAGCACCAAGCCTCATTTCCTCTGTGCACTTTGAGAGTCTCTTGTTTTCTAAATTAAATCCAGCAAACGTCATTCAACCACAATCAGACGCCTGATTAAAACTCCTGGGGGAACCCCACGAAAAATCAGCATGTGGGATTCAAGGAAAGCACAGCGAACCTAATCAGTTTCCATGATCCTCTCCTTTCAGGTAATCTAACTAAGTAATGAAGGATTAAAGAACGATGTCACGGACAAAATATATGCTTAGCAAGATGGAACTTGTCCCTAACCTGATGATCGAGCATCAAAAGCGCCTTTGTCCTTGGTGCCGTTTCATTCACTGTCACCAAGGTGTAACATTTCAGTGTGACATCCTGAAAGTGTTGCGTGTTGGACGGCATTAAATTCCATAAAAAAATAATCAATAGAAAATGATACAAATGGGACAGTTTTGCCACTGAAGCTGACCAAGAACTGGAGGTACTTGAGATAAAAAGCACTTGTTTCTAGCCCTACAAGGTGCGGATAAAAAACCCAGAGGTGAGGACTCTCACGTCAAACAGAAAGCAAGGGCCAAAACCAGCAGAAAAACCAAGCTCGCTTGCAACCTTTAAGGGCTTGAAACGTTTGCTTATGGCCCACCAAACTTTCAGAATGCGAACCAATTGGAACTGTGAATTAGTTCACCCCGAAGAAGTGCACCATAAATGTGACCTTCAGCTGGAAATAAGATGAGCTTCTTGTGACAATCGAATCGATATAAAGACGAGTTTATTTGTCAAATATCGTGCGATTTGGGTTGAAGTGGAACGTAAGGGATCTCGGACATTGCATATACCTGATAAATCCGGGGAAGGTCATGAGCTGTTGCAGAGTTTCCAGAAACCTCATGGGTAGTGCGTTCAGTCTACGCAAATCTCAAAACGTTTTTTGGACACCGCATTCTTGTATGTATTGGAAGGGGGAGATTCACCTATTAACTTTGGTTGCTTCCCTAGTTAGAGTAATTTTATCCGCATTGTCCGAACTGCTGGGTACCCCTTCAGGTGTCCGAATACCGAATAGTGATCAACACACTTATCCTAACTCTTTGAAGGTGATGAAGCCAAAAGATGCCAGGAATGAATTGACCGACTAATCGGGAAAATCAGACATAAGTTCGATTCTTCAAGACTTCAGAAGCGAGTGATATCCAGAAAGCCTTGTTCGGTCCTTGATTAGGCACATTTCGTTCGGAAGCCTGACGGCTTCAACAAGTGGTCATCATTTCAGAGGGTTTTTGGCAAACACTCATCCGATTGCTAGCTGAAGACGTTCTGTCAGTAGTTGCACCTTACGAGGTAGCCACCGAATTGCTCCACTTCAAGCCTCAGCTTCGCCACCTCCTTCTTCAGAAGTTTGACGGAAATCGCCTTGTTTGGGGGTGAGCAGATACGATAGATCCATTTTTAAGTGTGATTCTCTCGTAGATTACGATCGCACATACTTTTGGTCTTATATGTCTTTTATAAGTGTACTTGGAGTGACCGCCTAGTAAACATGAGCTTGTCTTTACTTACATACGATCACCGCATCGTCAGGACTTTAACGGTAGTCATCACCCCACCGTATTGCTCAAAGACATCGAGGGCTCATTCTCAGTGCGCACACTATTGACCATCTCCGACCTGTGACCCGGACCACGTACTCTGCTGTTTCTTGAGAGGGCAAATCTGCTGGCTCTCTTGTTACCTGAACTCTTAGTTGGATCTCGAAATGTTCACGGGAACCTCTCTCAAACCGCTTCGTATAATCTGCAATCAAGAAATTCACGTGATGAGAAGGAAAATGTTATGGAGCCAGGGATGAAACAATGTTGGAACTATATCTTTGTAATGTGCTACTCATAAGGTTGCTGAAAATCCGTCGACAGCCCAGCAACTTTATGAGTAGTACATTACAACGATATACATGTATCGCGATATTTCAAATATCGTAGCGACTGAAACATGAGGCGGCTTGGTGCAGCACATTCAGTTGCCTGAGAACATCATACACGAGTGATTCAGCTGGGTTCCAGGTGTGTCTCTCGAAAGAACCAAATTAGTTTGCAAATGAGTGTGTATTTGCTAATGTTGGAACTATGTTCCATTGAACAGTAGCTCGGATGAATGCAGTAGAAAGCCCTTTGGGTCCGATCTCTGGGAACCTGGTAAGACCTTTGCCGCAAAAGGTTTTGATACCATTTGTTCGGACACACAAGCCACTCCAGCGCACGGATGTTCAACCAGAGATGTCACCGTTTACCCTGAACTGTTGCCAGTTGACCGAAGATGTCCCCATGACAACTCTAGTGTTTTGTATCTTTCCTTTGCTTCCATTACAACATTACGTATTTCGTCAATTGCATAAACGTGTTTTGTTTGAATAGGAAGAACAAGAAAAACGCGCATTCGTACAGTTACACGCAATACAAACGTGGTCACGTGCTTCGACTCTCAGTTCTGATTTCGCTCGCGCTTACAGCGGTTTATTTGCGAGTCTCATGTGCTAAATCTGGTATCAAAACATTTCAGACTACCTTCGGAATCTATTATATGTGGGAACTGTTCAGAAGAAGACCCCTGGACAACCATGATTGGATTATTGTTTATTCGCTGACCTGGACCGACGACGGACTATTTTAAAGAAAACGATTCTCAGTGAGTTTATTCCATCTGACCTCTTTATTATAGTATACACAACCTAGCTTCTTTATTTTTATTTATTCGTCACACAATCTTGGTAAAGTAGCTGTTTAGGTAGCCAGCCCACTACACAACTTATTTGGTGCTTTTCACTACCGAATGCTTACTTATTTGAGGCCGCATGCTAATCGATTCAACATATTGCGCTAGAGTTAAGCCCGGCCAAAGGCCCCGAAACTCTGTTCGTACTAAGATCTGAGCCTACATCATCGCCTGGATTACAGACTGCCACTCCCTCAAGCAGCGTATCTGGCGTGTGATCTCCTCTGAAGGTCTCGCCAAAACTCGAAAGCCGCGTTACTTCGTACGACTTTCCTCGCTAAACCCGCAGTTGGGTCTTTGTAAACGTTTTGTAGTAATCCATAGATTTATTGCTGGGCAATGCGTTACTTCCGACACAAAAGCTTCTTCAGGCCAACTGATTAGACTACGAAGCAAGTCAAGATTTAAGGCGGAAGGGAAACCAACCAGCTAAGTCAAGCTAAATCTCTGTTGGATGTCGGCTAAGGGACTATGTGTGTAAGAGTGGGTGACCAAATGTTAAGCCGATGGGGAACCTAAATGGAATTGGCCTAGTGCTTAGTTCTTCTGGTTCGCGTACTGATCCCTCTTGAATGTCGTTTGCACTTTTCGTCCGTCTTTTTGGATGACCTAGTCCTACGAAGAAGAGGGATTCTCCGAACCTTGACCGGGATGGAATTTCCACCCGCCTGTTTTTTTGCCAAGGATTCTACGTGCAGTTAGTTCGGTTTTTCGAAAAACCACGCTTGTCACCGACCAATCAGTTATTTTGTTCTCTTTTTGTCCGCTTTCTTAGCCGCAAATGATAATCGTTCAGCTGTAGTACCTTTTCGGCGCCTAACTGCCATGCCACTAGAAGGAAGCACGAGGGCTGGGATACTGCCAGGTTGCCCATGCCTATACAGGAGAGTTTGAGATGCAGAGGTCGGGTTTAAACCATGGACCTTCTAACCACTAAGCCATCTCTTCGTCTTTATCTATTTCCGGTTGAACTCCATTTCTCTTCCCGGTGAATGTGCGAGTCTCTGAGTAAACTTTTTTTTATAACCAAACTGTTCTAATTAGCTGCTGTCCCCACTCCATTGCCTTTGTATGGGAAAAGGTATACCAACAAGGAACACAACAGCTTTATTGTGAACAAGCTTGTCCGAAAATTACAAAAACATCGCGCTATTTAAATCGAACTTTTGACCTTGAATCCAGGCAGTCCGAATGGCATTAGGTGAATGTTCGTCACCATCGACCATGATTCTGTGACATGCCCAAACAGTCGTCGTCGGCTGATTGTTTGAGCGCCCAATCAGAAGCAGACTTTTCTGGACTGGATGCTTGATGGCTCCGCTACTGCAATTTTGGTGGAGTTTGAGGGTTTCAGAAAGTTTCGGGCATTCCTCCGACCTTCCTGAGAAAACTCTATAGGTTTTATCACCATTGCTATCCAGATATGATTAAATGCCGTTCAAAACGTTGATTGCACAGGGAGTTTTATCCCTCGAAATTCTGCGCGGATATGTTTACTGGACAAGCTGAGAACCGGTGTGACTCCTATCAGTGCGGTCGTTGTTATCTCCCTCAACAATACATCGAGCCTTGGGTTATGACGGGTTCAACTGGTAACACGCCCCAGGGATAAACCCAAATGCACACAACCATATTTTGGTTAGGCTTGCGATCTGTAGCGAATGCAAGCTGCTACATGGTTATTCAACATCAATCTGCGCTGAATATGATTCATCCGGCGGTTCCTTCTCCTGGTTCACTGCCAGCATTTAAGTAATTTGAACTGCATCTATCTAAATGTTCACCTGTGAAAAAAGTAGTGAAAAACGTCCACGAATTAGCTTTGCGGTCAATGTGTTCTGTCCGATTCACACGGGTCACCTCAGTTTGAATAGGAACTCCAATGACAGTATCACCGTGAATTCCAAGGCATTCTCGCACCCGACTTGTTCCTCATTAAAAAGTTACTGGTTGGCTTTTTTATCGTGTTAGTTCGGTTCTCTTCCAGGTAGCCGGTAGACTGACCTCAATACCGAGAAGGTGGCAGCCCATAGTAACATCGTACTGAAATTCAATCTAATCATTTGTGTATGCCTCATTTGAAAGTGGTATCAAACGTTTCCCAACTGTACTAGAACAGCTCACTTTGACGGTGGATATAGTCAGATTGTCATCACTGGTGCCTTCCTCTGCTGTTCTCTAGTTGGTAACATGAGGCCATCAGTTGGACAATACCATAGTAACTACGGTTGGCCGAATAGTTTAGTGTACATCATCTGAGGTAGGCCAGGAGAATATGGGTTTGCGAACCCCAGAGAACGTTTAGGATAGTGCATCTTTCGGTAAGTTTTATTAGCCAATGTGTCGCTTGCTTCCCTTGAATTCCTGTGCAATCCGACCGCCTGTTCCACACACACAGCTGGGAAGGACTGAGTAAAGTTTACCAGGGTAGACTATGTCACGAAAAACATGGATCATGACCAGGCCCATGGTTTCTGGCTGCCCTGCTGGATCTGGTCGGTTTCTGTTCAAGTAGGAATCCTTATGATTAGCTATCATTACAAGAGTCACACAAATGATCAGAAATTACGGAACATTTTGCATTTCGAGTTAAAGTATGAAACAGCCAGGTTGTGGTGGTGGTGGTCACACCTGTCTCCTCTGTGTCACAAAACACAAGATTCTTGAAGCAGAATCATCTACGCCGTGCGATATTCTCTAGCCCAATCGGTATAGAGCAGTCATTTGCATAGAAACAAAGCTTAAAGTTGAATGAAATGTGGGATGTTGAGGGGATATGAGTCAAACTCTTTTGTCTTTCCATGTACTGGATGTAACATGTGTCCAACGACAGGTCGGTGGTTCGACTCCACTTCTGGAGGACACAGGACGAGAAGCATTATCCCACTCACCCACACACACTCACACACACGGGGAACCTGTAGCTCTAATGTACTCTTCTAGGTTTGTAGTGTTGCGCCGACATACTTCGCATGGTCATCGTTTTCCATCCTGATTGTCTAATGATTCCACTAGATGACCAGGAATTGCAAGCGTCAGATAGATAGGGCTGTCTTAGCTCAATCGTTCGGATCACTATAGCTTGTTTACACATCCTGCATCGGTCTTGTGTACACGACAGCCCTAGCCACGCAAGTTTTGTGAACCATCACTGTTCATATTTTGTGAGCACACCTTCGATCATGTGTCTCCCGTAGACTAAGAACAATCTGGATGTGATGAATAACACTCAGCTATAACAGTTTAGGTAATGTTCCCTCGTAACTAAGATTTTTTTTTCTTTTTTGTAGATGATATTGCATCTACAGCTAGGCTTAAGCTGCCTTTAAACTGGACAATGTTGGAGTGAACAACAGAGCTCAAGATGGTTCAGTGGTGATTAGGGCGCAAAGTTACTAACTGGAAGGTCCGTGGTTCGAACCCGACTGCTTGTTTCTAGGCTTGAGCAACCTGACAGTACCTCAGACATCATGCTTCCTTCCGATTGCATGGCGCCTATGCACCGAAAAAGTGTTACATTTGAATGAGGATTATTACTACCAGTGTATGGCACAAAACTAAAATTATGCCAAATTTGTCAACTGCAGTTGGAGCGTATGAGTCGCGAGGTCATGAGCACTCTTAAGTATTGAACTTCCACGCATACACCAAACTATCTCACCTCCATAGATGGGCTGTCCAACGCTCGTTTGCTTCAGTGATTTGATGAAATCAATGAACAGCGAGATTTCAAACTATTCACTCCACAAGTGTAGCACCGAATGATTAGGACCATGAATATAGCAGGCCCATTTCGGGCCACCGGATGTTCTGAGCTGATAGTGAGTTGGACGATGTTTGTTTGGCTAAGTAACCTATCTTTGCCCAACTTATGGTCTGGCCTGTCTAACAGAACCCAACCGTATCTAGTCCCAGGCGATTCCTCTATCCCATCCACTCTCTCCCACCAAGGCAACCTCACCATCCATACTATCACATTACCGGATGGTTCCACCTACTTGGCCTACTCTACTACTACCGCTACAGTTGTTCGTTTTGTTTAGGACCGCCAGCCCCATGTATAATCCACATTGGACCCACAGCCGTGAATAATTAGCCTCACATTAATTACCCCCTACCAAATGGTTAATCGGACTCCGTTTAACTGGACAATATTGCCCATGCCTACGTCCATCTACCAGTGTGTTTTTGTGTGTGTGCACGCACGTGCGCGCGCGCGCGCGCGCGTTTCCCCAATTAATTATTGACCGAGAGCAGTTCGGTGATTAACAGTCTCGAAGCGACAGTCAGTCAGTTAAGTCAGTCCATTCCGGGCGAAACAGAAACACATACAACCTGTGTGTGTGTATGAAACACCATTTCTACTTTGGGCCTGTCTAATTTAATTAACTTCTTCTTTGGCCTACTCCACTCCGATCCTCGAGGAATAAAACACCAATTCTGTTTGCACACACACACACACACATGCGGACCACCATGTCGCAAACAGGACGGCATATTTCGTCTGAATGACTTGACTAATTGTACAAATGTAGACGCATCTGTACGCTTGTTCGCATTTGTTGTTGTTGATGATGATGGTGGTGATGGGGATGGGGATGATGATGATAGCGATTACATGCGCAGGACCAGATCATCGGCCAGCCATTCAGATCCAAATGCTAATATTATCCACATCCCTGCTCCATTCGTTTGCTTATATTCTTGTTTGTTGCGGTTACAATCGACTCTATTGTGCAAAATTATCGCTAATCTGTTTAGGGCTAATGCTGTTGGTGTTTAATTGATGCATTGGGCGTATGTGCGCAGGCGCGTGCGCGTACTGGGTTGTTTAAATGAACTGATTGTGCGAACGCTCACGAGTATACACGTACGCGCCTAGTTTGCTTGGAGGCACTGGTGTGTGTGTGTGTGAGAAAGATAGAGGGGAGGGGTGGCGATAACAATAATTAGAATTTGATGAGGACAAAGATCCTAATAGCGATAATGATAGGAAGAACAAATTTTCGGTTATCGTAGTATTCCGATTGCAATTACGCACGTTTGTGTGTGTGCGTGCGTGTGCGTGGAGAGAGTTGACTGTTTTTCGTTTACGAATGAGTGCGCGTTTGCGTACGTAAACATCTAATACCGTGATTATAGTGTACTGTAGTGTCACATCAATTCGATGCTTGGGGTAGACGGGGAGGGACGTTTTTTTGCGATATGCTCGTAGATAAATAGGCACATACAATGGAAGGGATAAGAGCGAGTGGGTGGAGATTATTATGAACGTTATAGTGAGGATAACCGCATTAAGAAGTATCAAAACGTTGCTGTTTCTGTGATCAATTTGAACCAGACTGAATTACAATCATGGAGCCAATTAAAAGGCTCCTCTTTGATTGTTTGTAGATCGATCGATTTTTTGTCAAGATCCCCAGGTACAGTTGTTTGTCCCCATATCTCACTCCCGCGTGTTTAATTTGGTCTAATTTTGAGGGTAATTATTGGTGACTGACTACGCCGAACGCATGCCCACGTAAATTGGTCCGTTCCACTCCCCGCCCCTCACCATAAGCCTCCTTTCGCCTAAACATCGTGTGCATGAAAGAATCAAAGGCTTAATTATATTGTTTATGGGAGGTGCAATTTGTCAAGCGACTCACTCGATCTTTGTGAGGGTAGCTTTGTGTGTGTGCGTGCGCGCGCGTGCGTGTGAAATGATTAATCAATCGCCCGAAAAAGGGGATTCCCGAAGACCATATTGAATGAAGGAAACAACAGACTGTTCGAACGAGTTGGTGAACTTCCCCCGCTAGACGCACAGAGTGCACTAATTAAGTTTCGACATTTTGAAAATTCAATTTCAGTTTGATTTCCGTTTGTGTGTCCGTGTCAGTCGCAGGGCAATTTCCAGTGGAGACTGGGAATAAGAGGTGCGATTAATTTTCATCCAATTTCGTTTTAGTTATTTGCTGTCGTGACAACCTTTGTATGCGCACTTCCTGAGGGCTGTAATTGCGATTGGCTGGAACTGGGTGATTTGGTACCCCACGGTGCAAATCCCGTTAGAGTCAGGTCTACACCGGACACAAAGAACAGACGGTTTCTTCTGATGGTTTGAACAACAGTTTGGTTTAGGGAAACAGAGACAAGTGGATTTTTATCACCCATATTTTCCAAGCTCTTTTTGAGGAGAACATTTTTACAAGTGAACCAATCACAAGGCTGCTGAAAACTCTTCGACAGCCCACGGCCGGTTTCGCCCTTCTTGGGTTCATCAGGTAGGCGCAGTCCCGGGTGTCCGTCAACTTGCCCCTTCTACTTGAACTGACAAGTGCTTTCATTTAACTACGAATCCCGTTTTGATTAAATTGAATGCCAATGAATACCTCGTTTATGATGAATCGCCGATCTCGGCATCCTTGTGAGTAGTGTGTTACGTTTGGAACATTTCTGAACCCTAATAGTCGGTACAAGTGAACCCTGAACGTACTTCTGTGTGATATATTTGTTCAAATATGCAGAGAAAAATGGTTGAAATGGAGAGATTATGCCCACCTAATGGGTTCCCCAAACAGAGTGAATCTGGCACCGAGCCGTTATCTCATGAAATATAAAAAGAATTGTCGAATCGACCGCACCACAGTAGAATGGACAGAGTACAGATTGACGTCCCAGAGAAGACCGTTGCAGACACTGCGAGCATATGGTATGCCTCAAGGATGACCACTTCTCAATGGGTACTAGGCAATAGTTAGTGGTCGACGGGCTACTTCACCGTTGACTCTCCACCAAACGGGCTCCCCTTCTCGCTGGTTCTAGTCGCCAGGCTAGTCAGTCACCACGGATATTACATAAACAGGAGCGAGATGGCTCAAGCGGTTAGAGCGCGAATTTACTGACCGGAAGGTCCGTGGTTCTAACCCGACCTCCGCCTCTCGACTTCCCCTGTCCAGACTTCGGCAACCTGGCAGTATCCCAGCCCTCGTGCTCCCTTCGGGTAGCATCTGGGCACCGGAAGGGCGTTACAGCTGAGATTTTTTTATTTTATTTTATTTTATTACACAAATAACTAGGACACAAATGTTTTTAGTAATCTAATCAGCACATTAAATTAGAGATCCATCCTCCGAGGAAATCGATCCACACAAGATGAACCAATTATTTATATCCCCCCCACCATGATTCCTCAATAAATGTTTCATTTTTTTAGAAATCTTCTGAACCAAACGAGATGGCAAATCAGGTCGAAATCACGTACGACATTTGCAGTACGTGGAGTTTGCTTACACACCCTCAACTGCTTACCGAGACTCTTATTCGCTTCGCTGTAGGTCAGAACGATGATAGTTGCATGGGATCAGTTGAGCCTCAGGCCACGTGACCGAGATCACTTTTGGAATACAGCGTTCACAATGCAACGACGAGTTTTAGGCTGTGTTGCAAGTCGCACTTACTTGTAGACAGAACAAAGTTCGAGTGACCTCACTCACGTCATACTCCATCGTCATCTAATGTAATTAAATGTTCAATTCAATCAAGGCAGGAAGTTTGCGGAGGAAGACGCTAACCCAACGGTTGTGGTAACCAACAAGCGCCCTGGGGCTCCCAGCATGATAAGCATCTCTGTAATACACTGCTCATAAGGTTGCTGAAAATTCGTCGACAGCCCAATTCGACAGTTCCAATTCGGGCTCATCAGGTAGGCACAGTCCACCCGAGTTTACGTCAACCTTATGTTCAGCTTGAAACGAAATTGCATGAAATTAGCGAATATACACTCATTTGCAAACTAATTTGTTTTTTTTTAGACTCACCTGGGACCCGGCTGAATCTCCCGTTTGTGATGTTTCCAGACTGTGCCCATCTGATAGGCCCCAAGAAGGGCAAAGCCGGTCTTGGACTGTTGACGAAGTTTCAGAAACCCTATGAGTAGTGCGTTACAAATATACATGTATCGCGATATCTCGAATATCGTGGTGACTGAAACATGAGGTGGCCTGGTGCAGCACATTCAGTTGCCTGGAAACACCACAAACGAGAGATTCAGTTGGGTTCCAGGTGAGTCTCTCGAAAAACCAAATTAGTTTGCAAACAAGTAGATTACGATAAAAGTCTGTTCACATTGACTGCTGGAGTTCCCACATCCTTTTGAGTGATTGCAGTCAGATGTTTGTGCTGCCTATTTGCCTGATGGATATCGCAGGTTTCTTTGAGACCAGACCCACATCACACAACTTTCTGTGACGGGAGTGAATACCTGCTGCTCATTGTAGCGCTGAGATGGAAAATCAAGGCCTCCATCGGGTCACATTTACCTTGTATGTTTATGCTCATATATTAGAAACCCGCCTCTCCGAGAATAGCGGTAGCTCGATTTAGAAGCATCCCGTTGGATTAGACTGTGATCACCAGCCCCAAACTCCTAGGCAGATCAGCTGTCAAGCGGACCGATTTTACGGCGGGTAGCAAGGAACGGTCTGGGCGTGGTATATTGTCAATCGAAAGAGATCGGAGTACTTGCGCAATACACCCAGACAGCCCTACTCGCCATAGCCCAGACAAGTGCCGCTCAGGAAAACTGTGGGCCTTTCTGTGCTTTCAGTACATTCAGTGGTCAACCCGCATCTCAAGACATACTCCGATCTAATTCTAAGTCGACAGGCAAAGTGACTGAAGTTTGTCCGTGGTATCGAGGCGCATAAGCGGGTAATATGGTAGAATAGACAATACCCCGGTGCAAATGAGAGTAAAGTATCGCTTGTAGGGCCTTTACTGTGCCACCCGATGGAAGCATGAGCACCAAGATACCGCCGACCTAGCAGGAGTAGTTGAAAGTCAGAGGTTCGCTTCCACACACGGACCTTACAAGTCAGTAGGCCCGCACCAGAATCACCGAGTTGGCTCAAGTTCTTGCTAAGGGACACAAAAACACGGATCCTTGAAAATCGTTCACCTACTCCCATCTGAGCTGAAACAGGCTCAAACCAAGGAAACTACTCACAAGGTTGCTGAAAACTCTTCGACAGCCCACGACTGGTTTCGCCCTTCCGATTCGGGCTCATCAGGTAGGCGCAGTGCCCGAGTTTCCGTCAACCTCATGTTCTACTTGAACTCAAATAGGACTGTTTTCGAGAAATCCACTCATTTGCAAATCAATTTGGTTTTCACGAGAGACTCAACTGAATATCATATTTATGCTATTCGTTAACTGAATGTGCTCACCATGAGGCGACCTGTGTGCACCGCATTCAGTTGTAGAATATCATAAACGAGAGATTCAGTTGGGTCTCTCATGAGAACCAAGTTGATTCGCAAATGAGTGTATTTCTCGAAGGCTCAAACCAACTTATCTACTAGCTTGACAAAACAACTGACGGTCAACCATTCGCGCCACCCTGGGAACTAGTTAGTCACCATTGGTGATCAGTAGTCTGTACTTGGGCCATCCGCCCAAAAAGCCGCGAGGGACCATCTTGGTTGCACCCTGCAACGTTACAAAGACCAAAAAATATGATTTTCCAAGCTAGCATTATATGTACATCTCAGCAAGACCTCCGACTTTCGAAACCTCTGACTTGAAGCCAACAAGTCCGCTATAACCAACCTGTTTTTTTTTACAGATCAAACATATGCACTGCTGGAGAATGCCTCTTAACGATGGTGAACATGTTGAGCCTTTCTGTCTACCGCAAGTTGATTCTGGTAAGGACCGCCCTTCACGACCACCTTCGAGATAATGGCAGACAGAAGGAGATGGTGAGTGAGATGATTCAGCCGACTGCCTATCCCTCCCGAACTTTAGACGAGAAAACTATGAAACGTCGATATCGGAGTCTTAGAGCTGTGAGCCGCCGGTTTGAGCGGATATTCGATTATTCGTCAATCACCACACAAATACAGGGATGATATCCCCCAAGAGTTGTATGAGTATCAGCCCCCCCAGCTCGGCAAACCCCCTTCTGGTTAGTATGAGAGGTAGAATCTGTTCCTTCTGACTGGTGTCTTCAGTTATCGGTAAATTAGTCTCACACACAGTTCCGGTAAGAATTCCGCCTCTATACACGCCCCAAAATAATTGTTGAATGCGCAAGAGGCTTGAAGACAACCAGACCAGGAAGGTTTCAGCTCGGACAAAGGTTGTGTGGGTTGTGTGTTGATTTCCGAAACACCACGACAAACCTTAGCTGCAAAACTTCGCCTGATTCATTGAATTTCGTGCTTGTTCCGCCCTTATTTGCCCCAAGTCAGACCGTTCTCCTTACTGATAGTGATCCAGTCAACAAAGGCTCAAATCGGCGTTTACAACGAAGAGGCCTCTGAGTATGAGCTTACCTCCAGTGTTAGGTAACGATGTTCTTCAGCACCAGTGGTATTCGATCGGGTGTGGTAAGTGGATAAATACTCTGACGTCCAAATGAGCCCAGTTTTCGAGTCTCAAATAGAACGATGACAATATCTTACTTAGCAAAGACGTAGAAGCTCTACAAACTAATCTTGACCGAGTCGTCTACTACTCGGGGCTCATCGGCTTGCAGTAAACCGCAGTAAGGCAAAATTCTATACTCAGAAAGTGCTAAATGGGTAACCTCTCTCATGGAATTGAAAGCTTCATTGGACCTGGTTTTCGGCACCGTCAGGTTAGATTCCGTTTCGGCCAGCCTCAGCGTACGGTATCGGTTGTTGGACTCCGAACTAGCTCTCAGTCCTTGCAGGTCTTGCGTGCAACCGTCGTATGGGACATTCATGGAGCACATACTCCTTTAGTGGCAGAGAACTACTGTTACCCTTTCCGATGGCTCTCCCCAACGAGAAAAGAGGTGTAGGCACCCGCCTGTTGACAACATTTTCCTCACATGTTATGATTAATTAACTGTCATATTAGAGTGCGCGCAAGTCTGCTCACTTCCAGCGGTTGAGCAATCGAAACACATGGGGCTCTCCCCAACACCGTGCACACGAATTGTCAACCTTTTTTGGCCTAGTCTGTCACGAAAAACACAGTCAGAAGAGCTCAATAGGAAATAAACTCTGCCAGAGCTGCTTTTTTACAGGCATGGCTCCATCACAGCAGCGATGATCTGACCACAGTCTTGTGCAAGTTGGAAGCTAGAATCGTACACAAACAAAAGAAAACATCTGAGTAGTGGTGTTTTCCTCATGACAAATGCGGAAGAAAAGTGACACGGTTGGCGTAATTAGTTGTGTTTTAATTGCACACAATGAACGACAGACTAAAACTATTGGCCAGTAGAACCAGTTGACATTTTCTCTTGTACGGGACGCACACAGTAAGACCTAGGAGCGCATCGATCCAAGTTATTTAATCCAAGCGGTCGATAGTGATACATTCACGAAGTTTCACTGACTTACGAGAACGTAGTTCAACGTAAACAAAGCCGCAACCAATGGTAGACTATTAATAAACCAGAAACGTTTGTGGATTTTGTGTGTGCCTTTTCTTTCGATGACGTCAAAAGACTAAGTAGAGTTGTCACACCAAGCGGTGATTACCCAGGGGCATGTCAAATTGGCTTCCTCAGACATGATCGAACAAGCAAGTGTGAATCGACCGACCTGTGTGTAAATAAACCGAGGTCCAGCTAGAGCAACAAAGTTAATGTTTCTTTAACCGGAATACCGCCCACATAATTGTGAGTAACTGCGTAAATTTAGTTCAGTTTGGTTTGGGCTGATCCAAATGCCTGAATAACATGTGAATCGACCGATGAATAACCAGAGAACCGACTGCTCTGGTCTGAAGGTCAGCTCAACTCAGTTATCCTTAGTTTGGCACAAATGAAAAGGTGTTTTTGGTAACCTTTTCGGATCTGTTCCAGATAAACCCCGCCACCAATGCGAAAGTGCATTGCGAACAGTTAGGCCCCGCCACTTCGCGCCAACTCCAATTTAATGTACGCACACAACCTTGACCTATTTTTGATGAAAACAATTCCTTATCCGCATCTAGGCTCGTTTTGTACAAAAATTTTCTCCGTCCAAACGTAAAACCTTAAATGAACTTTCTGATGCTTTCAACTCTCATTCATGACGAGGAGAGGGCAATACGTTTTTTCCGAAGCCACAGAGTGATCCATCAGCATCGTTTACACAACAGTGGCCACCAAACGACACTTTCACCTGTTTCTGACAGGTGGAGGTGTAATGCTCGACATTGTTGGCAAAAAATCGGTCTTCGAAAGGGAAATTGGCTGGAGAGGTCTAGGATGAAGTTTCGGACAGTAATTCTATTCATTTATTGCTGCTCCAAAAATTTGGTAAAAATCAAATTCTGCTTAAAGGAATTATCTACGATCGACAAGACCACTGTTGACTGGAAGAACTTTCTTCGCAAAGTTTGCACCTGGCGGCTTTTGCAGACTCCAACAAGTTATCGGCGGCCCAGGTCTACACGTCGAGCTCGATGAAACGCTAATATCTCGTCACAAAAACCACGCGGGTCTAGTCCTTTCACAGCAGTGGATTTTCGGAGGGGTATGCCGGGAAACTAAAGAGGTGTTCATGTATGCAGTGCCAGATCGAACTGCGGCCACTTGGATGGACACAATCCAGGCCTGCGCCACTCCGGGCTCAATCATCATATGCGATGTGTGGGCATCATACCAAGGAATCGAAACGATAATTGACATAAATTATACTCATAAAACGGTTAACCATATTGAAAACTTTGTGGATCCAACGACTGAAGCTCTCACCATCGAATCTCTTTGGCACGTCTACAAGATGCAGAATAAACGCCAATGCGACACACACCAATCTTTAGTGGACAGCTACTTGTGTGTTTGTTTGGAAGCCAAAGGTACCGAAAAACGGACCTTTCATGCAAATTATTAATGACATGTCCCAATTGCACCCCCTTAAATAAAAACTAAAAGTACACCTTTTATATCCTCTTTTTTCTAATCTTTTTTTTGGTGGGGGAGGGTTAATATTTTGGCGGGGCTTATCTGGAAACAAGATCCACCTTTTCCATCACATAAACTTGGTGCAGAATATCTATCTGATTGAACAAAAAATAAAATAGCGAGATTGTCATTTTGTTCTTTGTTTTGCGTGTTTATTGGCTCGTACAACCTTATTTGTTTAGAAACCTTTTACGATGATATGATACATCACTCCGTTAGCACACTTCACGATACTGAGCACTTTTCACCCAAATAGTATGAGAATAACCGTTTTTTCCTTGTCATCATGGGCTGGCTATGGGGAGCGATTCGGTATCGCGACGGGAACAGCTCATTCATAAAGATAACTTGTTTGAACCTGTTGCTTCCACATTTGGATGACTTTGTGGATGGCTCGTCAAGATGCACATATACAACTGGCGCTGCCGAAGATAGGTACTCGAATTAGGCCTTAGCAACAACAGTCTTGCAGGAAGAAAGGTTAATTATTTCCTGAAAGTCCCTGTTCGGCAGCCCTCTACCAGTCCCGCCCTTGTTGGGACTCATCACAGTTTCGGAGTTTCCGTCAACCGTATGGTCTACTCTCACCCGTACTGCACCACAATCCAACTGGGATTCAGGTGAGCCTCTTGTTGAAACCGAATTGATAAGCAAACAAATGTATTCGAAAAAATATTTCCAATTTTATCTTGTCTTTCCGACAGGATGGCGCGTACGAATGGATCTGCGATCGGTTTGTAATTACCCCGATCCGCCAAGCTAGGCTTCATCACCAGTCGACTGACTGTACTCACAACATGACCTTGACTGGTAATGAACATTGGCCACAGAGCCGCCTAGCTCGAAGAACAAACCAGCGACCACAACTGCTGATCATGTCTACACTTGCACACTTTGCTGCCAGACCCTTAGTAAACGAAGTAACACAACGGCGAAATGCGGTGTCTTATCGAATAAGGGAACAATTAGTCAATCTGCGAGATGGCGTTTCTTGAGAAATTTGCCTTAAGATCCAGTAGAACATAAGGTTGACGGGGACTGCACCTACCTGATGAGCTCGAATGGGAAGGGCGAAACCGGTCGTGGGCTGTCGAAGAGTTTCCACCAACCTTGTGAGCAGTTTCCTTTATGAAAAATACTGCGATATTCCGAATATCGTGCCCACTGAAACATGAGGCGGCCTGTGTGCAACACATTCAGTTGTAGGATAGCATAAACGCGAGATTCAGTTGGGCCTCTCGTGAAGAACAAATTGCTTTGTAAATGAGTGTAGTTCTAGAAAACAGTCCAATTTGGGTTCAAGTAGAACATAAGGTTGACGGAAACTAGGGGACTGCGACTATCTGATGAGCCAGAATTGGTAGGGCGAAACCGGTCATGAGCTGTCGAAGAGGTTTTAGCAACCTTGTGAGTAGTTTCTTTTATCGATTTAATGTACTTCATGAATGCGCAGCAAGCGGAAATCATTCTGTCTACCTACAATGTGGTCCTGATGTAGAAAAGCAACAAACTTTTGGTGTCGAAAAGGTCTTTGATGATTTCAGTTTTCTGAAAAAAAGGTGCAAAACTACTAGCAAAAAGAATAGCGTTTCGAGCCCAGTGCTGGTCTTTTTGCCGCTTCTGTATGGGGATTGAGTAACCTGTCTCAGAAACAGCTTCACCAAGACTTTCTTGGTCATGCAACCTTGTTTTTAGGGCCGCGACGTAGATTCGCATTTCATCAGTTCCATTACAACCAAGGTCGACCTGGTTATCTGCTTGATCCAGTAGTGTTTAGACGTCCTACGAGCTAATAGTTAACGGACTTGTCGAAAAACGTAATCATCTCCGATGTACTTGCAAGAGGGGGAAAGTCACGTGAATTGTTATACACAATCTGGAAGAGAGGATGTGAATGTCTGTCCTCAAAGACAGCTTTCGGCACCATAAGCTACCCGAAGGAGTGATTTCAACCCTTCTGCCTCTCGAGCAAAAGGCAGAGCCGCGTGCGCCCACCAACTAACAGGCAGGACTGTTCCAACTCAATTGTACACTGAACTATCGGTTGCCCCCCCCCTGTGCGTGCCCCCCCCCCCTGTGCGCCGACAAAACGACTACTCGGGCAACTCACTATGAATGAGACCCCATCCAGTGCACACATCAGAGCGGCGGTCGTGGCCGAATGATGGCAGGGAGCCATCCGGTACCGGACTCTCAAAACAAAAATCTAGCTGATATACACATCTTATATGTAAAGAATTCCAACCACCTGTGAATGGAAACATGTCACTGCATTCCAGAAACCACTAGATCCAGAAAGACCGACAAGCATGACATCAGTCATTTTCATCATAAAGCTGTCTTTCAATCTCGAAAGTGAATTCACTGCTGATCAGTTCTCCCGTTCGAACAACAAATCGGTCTTGGTGTTGTGTTCTGACAAGAGCTTCGTTTATGTTTTGTGGAGTGATTGTCAACCCCCAAACATCATCATGGTCAAGTTCGAATCCTACAATCCGAACAGCCAGTATGATGCGACTATCGACGATGACAACAAAGTACATTTTGGGATCAAGACAATAGGACGAAAATCGAGGGAACCATGTGGACAGAAGATACGTGACACAGGTGTTCAGCGGGGGTATCACGAGACAAACTGCCAGGAGCTAAGTTGGACAGGTCATCGGGACTATTCTGAGCAGTCAAGATGGTAAAATGCCAGCCAGCCAGCCAGCCAGCAATTTACTGTCTGGGGAATCGATTACCCGACGGGTCGTTTGGCTGGTACCAAAATAGTGAGTGGCTCAAAAGGCAGGTTGACAACAAAAACGGTTCATGTCATAGGTATTGTGTTTCGGCATCTGGATACACTGTTAGAATAAACACAATTGCTGCTGCAGCTGCGTGGAATTTTTTTTATTGATTTTTCCCCAATAAGCGCAGCCTGGACAGTGGAGCCAACTACAAAGTGTGACTTGTTGACATCTTAAAGAGGCCGCAGAAAGATCGATTTTTTTGCAGAAAGTACCTAAAAGTTGAATCTGAGGGAGTTCTCTTCGAATAAATGTTCCCAGCTCAACGGAAGCTTGATGTCACCGGCTGCTAAACACCAGTATCAGCTTGCACACAGTTTTTAAAATAGCTCTTGCAGATTGAGAAGACAACATGTCACATGAACCGTTTTCTGATCGTCTATCCTGACGAATGTCCAGTCTGAAAAGTGCAATTCTCACCTTCACGTTTTCTAAATTTGGAATGACCACACCACCGTACTCCCAGTCACTGCGCACGAAGTTTGCACATGTTAAGTGAGTTCGGATTAAATCAAGCAATTCTCTTCCATTTTCAACGCGTTGTTTATCCGAGACGTGTGGAATCAATAAATTTGTCGTCACTATAATTGATGTCTTGTGTTTACAGCAATGAGACATCATCTTCCCAATTAATAAATTGGCACATCAAATTTGGTTTTGCGAGAGACTCACCTGGAACCCAACTGAATCTCTCGTTTGTGATGTTCCCAGGCAACTGAATGTGCTGCACCAGGCCGCCTCATGTTTCAGTCGCTACGATATTCGAGATATCGTGATGCATGTATATTTGTAATGCACTACTCATAGGGTTGCTGAAAATAGGTCGACACCCCATGACCGGTTCCTCCCTGCTTGGGGCTCACCAGGCAGGCGCAGTCCCTGAGTTTCCACCAACCCTATGTTCTACTTGAACCCAAATTGGACTGCTTTCCGAGAAATACACTCATTTGCAAATCAATTGGGTTTTCACGAGAGACTCAACTGAATCCTGAGTGTGCTGCACACAGGCCGCCTCGTGACTCAGTTAGCATGATATTCGAGATATCGCAGTATATGTTCGTAAAGTAAACTACTTACAAGGTTGCTCAAAACTCTTCGACAACCCACGACCTGTTTCTCCTTTCTTGGGGCTCATCAGGCAGGCGCAATCCCCGAGTTTTCGTCAACCTTACGTTCTAATTGAAAACATTATAAGCGACAGGTTCAGCTGGGTTCGAGGGTGAGTCTCCCTCAAGACCAAATTTTTTTTACAAACAAGTGTATTCCGTTAGGGTCAAACACTCAACAGTTTCACGCTTCCTGAATTAACCACTCCCTAATCGCCCTCAACTCTTTGAGAAATGCATTCCTACTGGACCAGATCTCGACTCACTCACACACCTTCCTTTGAAAAAAATCGCCATTGATTTCACCGTCCGACTCAAGGAAGGTGGAAAAAGTCATGGCAATCAGATGCTCCAAATTTAGGAGATTTCTCCCGTTGGGTTTAGATCAGACAGGTATACCCTCAATCGTCCCAGAATCAGAATAGTTTTTCACTTGTGTGCACCGACCTCTTGAAATTTATTCATCAAGAGAAACAATGACTTCCTTGAGAGCGATTAGATTCCTTGAAACATTGGCTTGAGGCGTCGCCCAGACTACACATTTGCAACAAGCACTGCAGCTTGGTAAGTTGGTGTTCTTTTTTCACGAATTACTTACCAGCGACTAAACTGTTCATGCTTCATCCGTTCTGTTCATTTCCTGTCATTCTATATATATATGCTATCTTGTGTTGAAGAGCTTAGAAACCTCGCCTCACTGTCAGTTTCATATTTTGAATTTGAGCTCGGCTGACGGTAATCAACTGGAAATTACTTTCACTAATTAGTGGGCTATCATACCGAAAATCGGGCGCGGGACTATATTCCGTGTGATTGTCTTTCCAAACCATCAATGACTACTCATAATTAGTGCGACTACATCTCCCGAAGGTTTTCAAGCTTTCGTAATGCTATTCGGTTCGGTCCCATCTTGGTGGGAAAAAAAGCTACGGATACAGCCAGGATAGATAGTGGGTCACTGCTGGAAGCGTAACTGTGTGCGTTGCTCAGTCCAGAACATGTACCCTGTGTCCAGTTTGCGCCGGTGAAGCTGCATGTCAGATTTCAGAGTAGAAATTGTTATTTGGTTGATAAGAGTTACTACTAATCTGTCCCAAAATAATTCATACCAGAGCTTGTTGCCTTCCATTTCCTGCGGACTGACGACCGACCCGCGGCGTCTTGACGAAAATAAGATAGTTCAAATAAGAATGATGTGAGATTCCACAAATCTGAAAACAAACACTTATGACCTTGAACAAACACTACTCATAAGGTCGCTGAAAAGTCATCGATAGTTTACGCCATTCTTCGGGTTCCTCAAACTGAAATTGCACGAAATCCTCGAAACGCACAAACATAAACAAGAGAATGAGCTAGAATTCAGTTAGATCAAAATTGGTGTGCAAATTAGTGTATTCCGCCAGTTGTGTACGTGACCCTTGCAGTGGCAAATTCTGCAACGAGTAGTCTGGAATAGTAGAATAGTGTTTGAGCGATGTCTGCTGACTCTACTGTGGCTTGCGTGCGTTCGATACGAAAGCTTGATAGATTGTGGAGACGTGACCAAACCACCGACTGTCTTGGGAGTGGAGTTTGAATTCTTCGTGCCGTGATCACGCGAAAAAGGATCAATCAGAATGGGCCGTTCAAATCGTGTTAGTCAGATAGTGAGTGGTCCACCCGGAAGCACGAACAAAAAGCAATCTAAGCGCTTTTATGCCGGCCGATGATACATCCAAACATCGAAGCTAATGGCGTTATTCTGTGTCCTCGTAAAAGAGAACCCCTTACGCCCTTATCGGTGAACTGACTTGTTTAGGAGACTTCAAAACAGGAACTGGCAACCAATTTGAAGGCACCCAATGTAAGGATTCGAGCCTGGGTCTGCAATCTTATTCAATGATTTACCTGGGCTTTATCACCCAGGAGAATTCTTTTCATGAAAAAGATAGAAAATAACTTTCAGAATGAGCGTGTGTGAGCCAAAACGAAGGTGTATTTCACTTGCGAATTCCTCTCACTAAAATATTTAGGTCGACTGAATTGTATCACTCTGTACGTCTAAACTAGGGTTACTGCGCCTTACTTCACACGGCTTTGGTCACCTTGAGTTAGTCAGTTGTGCACAAAACTGTGGTTATAACGTTTCAAAAGCGGTCACAGTGCCGGCATTCGTGTGAAAAAATATTCTCAGTTCCACAGTAATTTAATTTTTGATGAGAGATCCAGCTGAATCAATATTCGGGATTATTCACGATACCGCCTGGACAAGTTTACTGAAAACTCTTCCACAGCTCACGATCGGTTTCGCCCTTTTTGGGGCTCACCACATAGGCACAGCCTCCGAGTTTCTGTCAGGTTTATGCTTTACTTGAAGCTCACATTCAGTCCAATAAAGCCTCCGAAACGCGGAGATTCAGTTGAGTCTCCCATCACAACCAAACAGTTACGCAGATGAGTGTAGAAGCCGAATTTGGTGCGATCTGGGTCCGAGAATAACACAGGGTTGACGGAAACTCGGAGACTTCGTCTACTTAAAGAGCCCCAAGAAGGGCGAAACCAGTCGTGGGCTGTCGAGGTGTTTTCAGCAACCTCATGAGTATTGCGCTACGTTTAAAACTGTTCCTTCCCAACCAGCCTGGTAGGAGACACTCGGGTTTCCTGTCCCAGATGAGTTCTTCTATTCGGCCAACCAGCACACGACACTGCTCACACCTTACGACCCTTCCGAGGAAATTCGTGTTCACATGCTATCTTCAATATCGGTTGAAGCTGATCTTATGCACGGCAGTGGTACCAGAGCGGAATTACTCCAGGTATCCTAAGTACCAACTCAACTGAACCCCAAATCAATCGCTATTGAGGAACACTGTAAACGAGATGTTATTTGAAACGCGTTCGAATCTCCCGACTGTTATGGTAGGACGCCCGCATAAGAGACTCATCAGGAGCCACAGGGAAGTTTGTCGTAGCGAAGGTTGCTGTAATATCCCTTGAGTGTCTAGTTGACATACCGCCTGAAGGAAGCATACGGACTGAGCTGCTGTCAGGTTGCCCAAGCCTAGACAGGAGCAGTCTAGATGGGTTCGAACCAAGGAACTTGCAGCAGTCAGCTATCTCAAGCTCGGAAAGGTTATTCGTGGAGTATCCATTCACTAGAATTCAACCGTACCATTGGGAGAGTTATTTGACGTTTGTGACTGTTGGAATAATCCATGACAGCGGATCATGAGCCGAGCAGTTGGCAAGTCAGCTGAGGAAACTTGCCAAGATTGTAATCATCCAATGTGATGAGGTCGGGTTCGAACCTCGGACCTTCGGCCAGTCAAGTCAGCTGAGGAAACTTGCCAAGATTGTAATCATCCAATGTGATGAGGTCGGGTTCGAACCTCGGACCTTTCGGCCAG
The DNA here is from genome assembly GCF_000715545.1 of Opisthorchis viverrini. Lineage (NCBI taxonomy): Eukaryota > Metazoa > Platyhelminthes > Trematoda > Opisthorchiida > Opisthorchiidae > Opisthorchis > Opisthorchis viverrini. The sequence continues at coordinate 587,012 of NW_008751882.1, read as the reverse complement.
TAAATTCGCGCTCTAACCACTTGGGCCATCTCGCCCCTATTCGTAACAGAGCACAGTCAATCTTGTGTCGGTCCCTTTAATCAGGCACAGCAACCTATGAGTGTCCATTCGTCATCCACATAATCAACATTCGCCCTCAACGGTGTTCTGAGTGACAGTTATGAATCACTGATATTTCACGCTCCAGTTTCCTGATGATATTGCTTTCTATGTTCAAAACCCCAAGAAGGTGAAGAGCTTTCGGGTATGCAAGCCCTCTTCAAGTTTCAAGTAAACAAATGCTCAACTTTGACGATCAAGTCTGTACTTCTAGTATGATGGCACAACCTCCACGCAAGGATGAGCGAGCCTCTCGAGATTGACACACAGCGCTACCATAAAAGGTCTTCGTGAGGATGGGTAACTATCCTGATGAGACAATTCACCATTCACCTGTAGTCAGATCAGTCCCCACAGCGGATCGATAATGCATTTCGTTTGATCATAAACATGAAAAAAGATCCCTCGGCCGCCACCAACAGCCCGTAATCAAGATGGCTAGTTGAGATCTCAAGCGACACCTGACACAGTCAGCTGGAAGTCGAACGAACCGAGTGCTGAATACTCAATCGTACACCAATGCCACTGGTGAGGCCACGAGGTTTAAAGCTCTGTAAAACGCGAACCTATCGAGGCCACCTCACTGTAGACAAGACAAAAACAACTGTGTAAAAGACGAACACAGCAGCCAAATGTGAGACAAGTGTCTGACCACGTGTGAGCGCGATCGCGAATTCACGGTAGACTAGATCTGATGCAGTTTCTCAAAACGGATGCCGCAGGGTTTGAGATGAAAGCATGCCGGATCGTAAAACGTTGCTTTGCAATTTTCACATTCCCTGGCACTATTGACCTACTGCAAAAGGGCGTGGATCACGCTCAGTTTCGTGAACAACTACACAAACCAACTTCACCGGGCCATCTGGAAGCAATTAACGGTCGGGATAAAATCGTTCAGCTGTATCACCATTTCGGTGCCTAAATGCCATCCCACCAGAAGCCTAGACAGAGGAAGTCGATAGGCAGAGGTCGGGTTCGAACCACGGACCTTCCGGTCAGTAAATTCGCGCTCTTTCCACTGGGCCATCTCGCCCATGAAAACATACTGCGATATCTCGAATATCGTACCAACTCAAACGTGAGGCGGTCTGTGTGCAGCACATTCAGTTGTAGAATACCGTAAACGAGAGATTCAGTTAAGTCTCTCGTGGAAACCAAATTGATTTGCAACTGAGTGTAGTTGTCGAAATCAATCCAATGTGGGTTCAAGTAGAACATAAGGTTGACGAGAAGAGAACTCGGGGACTGCACCTAACTGATGAGACCCAAGAAACCAATCGTGGGCTGTCAAACAACTTTCAGCAACCTTGTGAGTGGTTCCTTTATGAAAAAGAGAACTCGGGGACTGCACCTAACTGATGAGACCCAAGAAACCAATCGTGGGCTGTCAAACAACTTTCAGCAACCTTGTGAGTGGTTCCCTTTATGAAAATTAAAACTACACTTTTTGTTTCCGCATGGCCTCGCGGAGCGTAACTCAAACACAGCCTGATTAATTTTATTCGCGAATTTCCGAGGCGATGTCATGTCTGCAATGTCTAATCTAATCCGTTCGATTGACCAACCACATTGACCTATTCGAGCCGAAACTGAAATACACTCTGGAACTGCTTCCTTCTCCGGAATTTCCCAACAGTCCACTCGGCATCTGAGCTGTCCACAGAATCGTCACAAAAAACCCCACTGATAAGATGGCCCATTTCATTGTTCTGTTTTTGCCTTCACCTCTTGAGTATCGACCAATCGATTGTGAACAATGCCCGCCTGTCATAAACACACGCGTGTGCACTCATTAGCAATGGTCGTCCTGCTGCTGCTCCTCCTCTCGGCTGGCGTGAATTATCCCACCTGGATGTCGTCTAGGCCAAATTAGTGGGCATAACAGAAAAGAAGGATGCAAGTAGACAAAGGATAATCCATTATGATGAGATGGGTTAATGCTCTGTCAGTTTAATTGAATGAAGCGTATACGCTCACTCCCCATCCCGGGCATGCGCATCAAACCGTCACTACTAACTACGCGTGTTTTATTCTGTGTAGTCAGTCTGTCACGGACTGTGGGCCGTGTGCAAACGCTTCCCCACCCAGATTGTTGGCAAACGCGACAACATAATTGCTACCTGCAATTCGATAATGAAAATTAGAAGCGTAGGTTCAATTAAGCCTCGTCGATGTTATTGTTCTGTCGTTATTTTAATTTGTCTCAACGTGTGTGTATGTGTGGGTAGGTGTGTGTACATCAGTTCGAAGACATGCTCCCAACCCTATGTTGCGGGCACACACACACACTGAGAGTCTAAAACAGGGCCAATAACGAGGACAACAACAACAACAACAAAAACGACAAATTAGCGCAATCGCAAACCAGACAGAAAACTCCCTAAATCGAAATCAATCAAAATCCAATCGGTTACAAACTTGATGGTAGAACAATGCAAATCCAAAGTGGTTCGCGATTGGGGAAAACAAGGCGATGATGCACAGGAATAGCGAGTTTAGGGGGGGTGTTGGAGGATCTTACGCGGTGGTGATGATTACAACTCATGTGCTCGGCGAGGTGGAGGAGGCTCGAAAATTCTGCTTGGGTGGGTGTGTAACAAAGCAAACTAACAAAACAAGATATATGGATAGACGAGGCAAGAGGATAATTACCATGAACGAAACGGAAGTACAGAGTTAATTATGGCCTAGACTGATGGGCGCATAATTAGGCTAGCATGGTGAATGTCATTGAGAGATAAGGGGGGGGGGGAAGGCGGAAAGACAGGATAAGCGGCAACAACGGTAGTGGGAAAGGTTCTGATTGTTTACGATACGCGAGAAGTTTCGAGGGCCCAGTGTATGACACATGGCGCAGGGTTCCGTTGAGCTGTGAACAGTAAATAACGGGCGAATGCCACTAATTACCCAACGCATCGCCAAACTGACGTCTGTTCATCCTCTTTCCAGGTCAGTTCACAAGAGAGCAGTTGTATGAATAGACGTCATGGGGATATAGCGTCCCACTAGATGAATTAAGAATGGATTGTTCTATTCATTCGACCAGCGAAATGAGATGTTCCATGGCATCTATACGATTTGGGGCTCGATTAGTGGCCGAATCGCTGGATGACATTTACCTGCTAATCAATCATTTATATCGACTCCAAGTCCCAACTTTCTCATCTCGGGGCCGCCTGGAACGAAAAACCTTGTCCCTCAGCCATAAAAATCAACAAACTGACTGGTTAAAACATGGAGACTAATCCTAAGTATTGTAGGGTAGAAATGAATAGAATTCCCTTGGACCAGAAGCTTCGACTCGTCAGCCTATCCTGGGACAACCTCGCGAAAACTCGACACGGGCTGTTCTAGGTGGTATACCATGGTGTGACGGCTTGCATACCTCAATAATCGATTGAGCCGCACTAAAGGGTGTACACGAATCATCCACAGAGTCTCTCCCGCCAGGTTGGTCAATGAATAGAGATATGACGAACACAGTCTCCTGGCCCTCCAAGTTCCGGGTTGAAACAAGTGAGACAATTTGTTCCTTAGAATTTTCGCCACCTGACTAGTCTCATGCCAACTACAGCCGCCACGTGATCAGGCTTTGGTTGAGGTCCCTAGTCATCCTGTCTAGCTAGCCCACATACAATCATGAACTGAACAACAAAGCTGTACGTCTTGATGATACGTGCTTCTGTGATCCAAAAAGGACGGTGATATGTGAAAGAATACAACTCATCTCGCGCTAGGCTCATTTACCTGTCAGTGGAACGGTTCATTAGATGGAACCAGAATGCCCATTATGGAGGACCTCTCTCCTCGGAAGGTAAAGATTCATGAACTGAGACAAGGCTGTACGCAAAAGGCCTACTCTGATAACAAATCTACTTGAAATCGTCATCCCGCACGGTACTGGCTGACACTCTGCCATCCAATATAACAATATACTAATAGAGTAGAACAGGGTTAACAGGATAAGTGTGGTTCTACCGACATTCCTGTTCTTGCAGAGGAGTTTCTCCTTGCTGGACGAGTGGAGGGAACTTTTTTTTAGGAACTTTACCACAGCATTTATGAGTTAGCCACTATCTTTATATATATATATATATATATATATATATAT
>NW_008751882.1:564937-580423 GCF_000715545.1 Opisthorchis viverrini | reverse complement strand
GCCTTCGATGATGGCAATGATGGCGGGTCTCCTTGGTCTCTAACAGATGACAACGAGTAGCTGAGTACAGTAGACAAGGAAACTGTCTGTTAACGGTTAGAAGGCAACGTAGAGCCTATGATGGGTGCACACGTAACAAAGCAATAGGATCAGCAATTGGAAGTCCAAGTGCAGCTCAAAGTCTGACGAGCAACCCTCGGACTATTTCACCGCACACCATTGAAACCGACCAGAGTCCAAGGTCAGCCAACCAGCAATCGGCACTGTGAACCAACAACGTCCAGCCGGCACAAGCAACTAAACAGCCAATCAGAAATTGAACCAATTACAGTCAAGCAAATTCGAACAACCAACAGAGTTCAGAACGGCCGCCAGGAAGATCGTTTGTTGTTGGTTGATCAGATGGTAGTTGATCTGTTCGCCGAGTTTAGTAACCGGTTGGCATCGGCGAACAGATCTACTACCATCTGATCAACCAACAATAAACGACCTTTCTGGCGGCCGTTCCGAACTCTGCTACCTATATTTCGACAAATCGACAAGATCGTTTGTACACTACAAAAAAACAGTACTTTTGCCCAGTAAAATGAGATAATCGGGTGAGGGCAAGGGGTAAACTGTTCAAACGAGTGAGATGTGGCTACAAATTATTCCAAGTAATGAGGTAAAACATTGACCAGAAGGAAAGTAATAGAACAGTCTCAAAAACAGCAGAAATGAGAGTAAAGAAGCTCTGTCGTGCACATTGAAAAGTGCGAAAGTATAGCTTCCCTACTCCAGATCCCCTTTGTCCCCAGCAAAGAAATATGAAGTAATATCTCACCTGTCCCGTGTTTTAATGCTATGACACCTATACAAGACATGTTCAGTAATATGGGCACACGTTTCGACGGTGATTTGAGCTTCGCTGCCCGCTCCAGAACGTGTAAGCTTCGTTCCCGCCTGTTGAGCTGTCCAGTCAGATCCTGAAGCGAAGCTTCCTGATATATATCAGTATACTTTAAAGACCTAGCTCATGAACTTCGAAGCAATACTCACCTTCAATAGGACGTGGATAACGCATCGGACATACCAGCACCGCAGATTTCTGCGAAGACTTGCTCCACGCGCGAAAGATAAATAATGACCGTCTGTTATTGTAACGTCTTTTAATGTACTTCCTTTCCCCCGGTCAAACTCGTCCCTTGTCTGCTGCTTTTTACTGCGTCTAGCTCATAGACTCGATAGGCATTTGGAATCCCTCATGAACTTTTAACCCTTGACTTGTCGAACCAATTTGGTCGGCAATCCTTTACGCGCACTTTTTGATCATTTTGCGTTACCACGTGTTGTACTCAGGCCTGTGTCGTAAACTAGGATCGATTTTCCATCCTCTCCGGGCTTTATTTGGACTAGCGCTACTTCGCGCAACAGTTTAGACGGAAACCCCCATAATTTGATGTTTGTACCCCTTCTATTACGTAATCTACACATGTAGTACCGCATCTTTTGATAAATCTCAAGAATCCACAATTTCTGGCTTGTGGTTTTGCGCGTCATTCAAGTGGGATTTCCCAGGTACGTCGAAGTATTCTACAGTTAACATTCTGTGTACGTAACCTAATGAGTGGCTCCCGCATCTACTGGCTGCAGCAATGGCCCTCCTTTGACAGTAGAAACGACAAAGTCAGTAGCCGATGTTTCGCCAACAATGTACATGTTTTTCCATTGCTGTCGCGTGCTTCCAAATGACTGTTTTCTGATTAGAGTTTGTCTCGTGGACGCAAACGATCAGTCTATCCTCCGTCCCTAATTGCATAACTCTTAAAATTTAACTCTTACTCGGCCGCTTACTGACCGCTGAGTCCGTCATCCCACCTATGGGATGTAATCTCTTCAGCAAGGCCAAGAATCCACCAAGGTACCTGGCCAGTGTTGTAAAGTTCGGCACCGAGTCGCAGGCGCAATGTTGACAGCGGTGCCGTTGAACTTATTCGATTCAATTAACCGTATCTTCTATTTCTATCATTTACAGAACGACTTCGAACGCTGAGCTGCCCTTGGACCCCAATCGTAGTCTACCAAATTCCTACTCAGTCATCTGTCGTTTCACGCCAATTAGTGCATCAGTGTGCTTCCACGCTTCCCCATATCCAGATGCCTGACGAATCCGTCGTCCTATTTCGACAAAACATTGACTATGAATTCGGCAATGAGCCATCACACGGGATTCATACTGCAAACAACTGATTCGAGTTCTTCCATACCGGTCCGTCAGATAAACCCAGGGTTTTGAAAACCAACCAGCCTGCAGGAAGTTGTTTGTCGTGTCATGACCTTGACACAGGTGAAAACCGATAAGGCTTTCTGCCTCGTCCAGTGCCGGTTGTCCAAAGAGCCCACGAATCTCCAGGACACCTAACTAGTTTTAAACCGAACCGAGCTCATGGGTTGACCTGTTTTTTCTTTCAACATAAGCGTGACGGTCAGTAGACAGCATGATTGGCGGACGAGGGCTGTTCTGTGTTGCTGACCGTGGCTTCCCGCTCCACCCTCCGTGGTATATCAAAAGGCATGGGAACTTGAAACAGCCCTCTGTGAAGAAAGAGGATTATTATCAGGCTAGAATCTTTGTCAGGAACACGTGCTTGAAACAGCCCTCTGTGAAGAAAGAGGAAGATTATTATCAGGATAGAATCTTTGTCACGAAGCCTGCACGTGGAACATCCGTCCGATCGATGCGATGTTCATTTATTAAGAGCGGATGGCCTATGGACGCGCTTGGTGATTAATCATATTGCAATCGGGTCCATTCAGTACCCATTCAGTACCGCATCACGGGCACTCACCCCCATCGCAAAGGAGGAATCAGTGCGGTACCATGTTTGAACATCCGATCCACAGCGACCAGTCCATGTCGGGATTTTGGGTCATTGTGTTGACATGCTACTGTCAGCTGATGTCCTGCCGAAGCCTGGTGCCTACTGGACGGAACGTGGTGCGAAACGCTGATTGCTCCTAAAAAGCACACACGATACAGAAAACCACTTACTAACAATTAATCAGTAGTGCAAATACTACTTGTTTTTTCTTCAGAAGGATAAGCTTTGGTTGAGGGTCTAGTGAGCACGCGAGAAAACACACCCTGATTAACGTACCTGTTATTACTTTTGGATATCTCAGAGCATCTTTCGTGTTGTGGGAGAAGAATACAACTCGGGTTTCATTCGACAATGTACAGGTGGGATGCTAGCCTACGGCGCAGTCTAAATGCCTCCAAAATTCTCAAGAACACGTCGCCCTGCTGATCGAACGAAATACAAAACGTAAAACCCAAGTCGATATTCTCAGAGTACTCAGCTAGATATAAGCGGCATATTCCCACCGTCTTAGAAGATCGTCCAGTGCTTGCGGAAGACAGCGTGGAACCGGAGGAATCAATTTCAACGGAAGAAAAACATGACAAACAGATAGAAAAAGTTTAATATCGAGAGGCACCAACAGACAGCCTGATAACAACGCAATGTCACACAAAGGGGGAAACCGAGCTCAAAGAAACAGCTATTGCTCCGCGCTTTGTTCAGATTCAGGTGCAGGTGATTGCTGTGGCTGCTGTTGTTGTTGTTGCTGCTGCTGTTGTCTCAAATGTTGCTGCCACTGCGCAGCGAATCCAGCAAACTGCCCGCTACTTAGCAGTTGATGTAAACGCTCCACTTCGTCCATGGACTTGGCTCGTTTGATCGCTTCTTGGATAGCGAACAAGTCTTGAGTCGTCCCACCTGAATAAAAAAATGGGCATGACGATGAAATGAGGGAAAAAGGTGACATGGTCGTCTGTATTCCGGAATTAAGTCAAAGTGCTCGGAGTGTGCCCAATGATCGATACGGGACTGGAGTCTGTGTCCCGCGGTGCTCACTACGTTACGCGACCCATAAACCAAACGTTTCACCAGTCGTTGATGCATGTTTTCAAAAAAAGAGTAATGATCACGAAGATGGCCAGGTTCCATAGCTTCACATGAAAATGATTGCATGCAGACACATTAATTTGGTGCCTGTCTTAGGGGTCTCCATGAAACCAAATGTGCAGCAGTCCGGTTGGTGCTATCTACGTAAAGACGACGAGTTGCGGGGACAGGCGCTACTGATTTGAAGAGCGGGAGTCCGTTCACAAGAGTGGTCACTCCAAACAGGACAGAGCACGTGACCTGGAACTCTTACTGGTGTTAGGTCATGTGGGGAAGTTCGTACACAGTGGATATGGAAAGCGAGTTAAGTAGTTCAGTGAAATAGCAATTTCAGGAGATGGGAAATCATCAATTAAGCAGCCAGACAACAGGTGACGTGTCTCCAGGAATGGAGGATGAGTAGGGCTATATCCTGTCCAAATTCGAGCACTGTTGAGCAGATACTCATTGCCAAACTGTCAAGTCTTCAAACTACCATCCGGGGTCGTGGGTTTGAATGTCCCTGTGGTTTCGTGAGATGCACACTGCGGACGATTTCCAATACGGGTGGAACAGCTGTACGATGCCTCTCAACTTTTCATAATAGACTGGCTTCACTTACAGGACCAAATATCCTCACATGTGCATCGGCATACTGGCCTGTCAAGGATGACTCGTGACCACGGCCATCTTCTGCGTTTTTAAAAGACCACAAATAAAATCAGACTGTATTTAGACGTTTCCATGGAATACAAACGCATTACAAGGTTGCCCAAACAGGTGCGTCCTCAGCGAACCATATTTTTGTAATCAAACTACGCCTCTGATCGAGAGTTAACTCACAGCTAGACTTGTTTTGATCGCTGTCTACACCACTTGGTATGCATCATCGAACATTCGAGGACCAGAAGGGAAATGAAATCAAACGGTTCACAAAATTGGATGTAGCTGCGAATTTTCACTTGAGGTGCACTACTGAAGCTCACAACGCTACCAGCAGCGATGACGAAGTGCGAATTGAAAAACTCCATGCAAGCAACTGTGGCAATCGTTGTCTGAGGCGACAGGAACATAAATTGCCGATACGATGCCTCAGAGTTCACCGTTCTCCTACCTGTCTGCATCCACCTACAGCCAACTTGAGCATTCGCGCCATCCCACCACTTATCTGGGCGCTACCACCCCCGTTCAAGGCCACCGATCTAAACTGCACCTATAACGCTAATAATCCTAAACTCAGAAAGCGGCAAAAGGTGAAGACGTACCAGAAGCGGGTCTTTTGGATCCAGGATGAGTGGGGCCAGGTGGTGGCGGCATTGCGGGTTCATTTGTTGTGGCACCGGCTTCGGAGGAACCCCGTGAGCCCGAGTCATTTTCTTCACGACCAGATGAGGTCATATTAGCCGGTTGGTTGATTGGAGCACCTGGGATGAATGTTTTGACAGTGGTCGTGCGGTGATCAGACGGTAAACCATTGACCTGTTTTCCGACAGGGTTCTTGACGACGTTAGTAGGAGTGGCGGCGATGGCGGGAAGACGTTTGAACATACTTCGGGCTAGCTTGCGTTCAGACTGTGTCACTCTGCGATAGTCTAGAAACCGCAACTGAGAAGAACAACAAAGAGCAGGTGGTTTTAGGAAGTAGCTTAGGATTTTGTGCACTTTCCAGATCGACTCCACATTCTGTAGACAGTAAAGTCAAAAGAGTTACCATAAAACACACAATTTATTGAAATGCAAGACGTGATACCCTAAAGCTTTAAAAAAAGCCCTCCCAGAAGAGAGTCTACGCAGTGCTCACTGCCGTACATGATTAATTGTACCGTGCCTTTGACTAATTCCAGGAAAGCTGAAACACCATTTTCCCGTAGTGATTTGTCTTGAAAAACCACTGTGCACAAAGAATTGTCGGTGATTGGTCGATTTCGATGGATTGGTGGATAGCAACTCATGAACATCAAGTTGATGGTCACCCAGGAAACAAGCATGTGGATTAGGAGGAAGAGTGATTTTCAGCGGGTAAGAAATGTTTGATTGTTCCTCAAATTCGGGATAGCGTTTGTCATGTAGCCAAAAGTCTGTGAACACGTTTTCTCCTGTTGGCAGTACGTTGTGAACAGAACTGAAGGCCTTTGTCGACTACATTCCATTCGGTGAAGAAATGGAGACCTGTCGCAAGGCAAAACAAGCTCCAGAAAACAACCAACACTGATTACTGGTCAAGTTTACACAGATTAAAACACATACCCTTAAAAGGTGCATGTCGAGAACAACACAAAGCCGTGAGCAATCAACGGCCGTGGACCATATCGGTTTCTTCAAACACGCCCAAGAGCTACGCTCCACAGACACAAGCAGTGATCGAAGGTGGATGGTATCATGAACGGTGATGCAACAACGGATACTTAAATGGTGTGATAACTTGAGCATGATACCACCGACACTGAACACATCTCCGAAGTCCAGTCGACCTATCTGTTCCAGTCTCCCCGCTCAACAACCCATCGCAATAGTTGAGAAGCGTCGAGATCGATGGCACTACGAGCAGGCATTGAAATAAGTGTTCGGATCTAAGTCGGTTCAGTAGTGTACGGAGGCAAGCCGTCCCACATCATTTGGATGGATGTGTCACGTGCAGGACGCGGGCCAAACGAAGGCATGCCCTGATTGGTCAGAATGCCAGCCAATCCGAGTCAAGCACCTTTGACTCGATGCTTCTCGCCCCCTCACGGAGATTCTGGCACGACCTCGTGGAACACTGTGACTACCCTATAAAATACAGTTGTAATAATTTCCGTGTCTCCAGAAAGGGCTGTCTAGAGCTACCGTGCCTTTTGCTATACCATAGTGGGCGGAGCAGGAAGCCAAGGGACCGATACAGAGTTGCACTACCGTTCAGCAAGACACAACAAGTAGATAAACAGTAACGCAGTACAACCAAACCATCGCATAGCAAGCTTACTGCAGGAAGCCGGCTGATCACAAACAATCGATAATTGGCGCGCATAGTGACCGGACAATGGACGAGACTGAGAAACGACAGTTTGTCACAGGTAGACAGTGGTTCGAGTTCCTTCAGCTCCGAAAATGCATTCCCAGTCAGAATGAGCGTGTTTAGGTTGGGAATTTGCTGTCCAAGGTCTTCGGCCAACCGGACGATCTGTACAAAAAAGGCAAAAGGAAGGTAGTACAAGTGTACGCTGTAGGTTGGGTGAGATTGGAGTACTGCCATAAAAGAAGCCTGCAGACGAATCTTGTTGGACGAAAAAAACAAGACGGAATAAGGAATGTACTTTGGTGACTTCCAATGTACACCTAACAGAACAATCCTAATATGAACCGGTTACGCTTAGAAAAAAATCGTTCAGCTGTGGCACTCTTTCGGTGCCTAGCTGCCATGTCACCAGAAAGAAGCACGAGGGCTAGGATACTGCCAGGTTGCCCAAGCCTGGAAGGCGAGAGGCAGAGATCGGGTTCGAACCACGGACCGGTCAGTCAGCAAATTCGCGCTCTAACCACCTGAGCCATCTCGCCCCCTCCCGTTCGGTTTGCAAGAAAAAGGACGACGTTATGGAGAAAGCAAGCTCCGGCGAAGTATCTAAGTGTCTAAGTTGTTGACAAAAACGAAACAGATCCCCTGTGACCACAGAGAATGCGATTAGGCAGATACCGACAACTTAGCAGACCACAAAACGGTTCATTATGGCGTCAGGAATATTTGCTTTTTATTATTGTAGAGTTAGACGTTCTTCCTTTGTTGTATGGCTGTGAGACTTGGCCTGTTCGGGCAGCGGAACTGAGAAGTCTTCAGCTGTTCGACACTCGTTGTCTCAGAACCATAGCTCCTGTGGGTTGGTGTTGGCGAATCCGTAACGAGGCAGTTATAAACCGAGTTTTCGGTTGTGCAACGGGTACTTCCATTGAAGAATGTGTCCAGCACCAGAAGCTGCGTTGGTTGGGACATGTGCTGCGTATGCCTAACCATCATTTGCCGAGGAGAATGCTGTTTTCAATGCCCAACTCAGAGTGGCGTAAACAGAGAGGTGGCCAACCCTTGACTTGGCAGAGGAGTATGAAGGAGATCACGAAACGCTTGGGTGCTGTCGGTACTACTCACCTTCCAGGATGGGGACCGCGTGGTCCTCACTGTGTCTGGTTGGAGATACTACAAGATATGGCTGCCAACCGACGTCAGTGGCGTTCTTGTTGTCAGTTTCTACGAGGATCACCTGAGTGAATGTCTGGAAGTGTAGACACCTCGGAATTATTGTGGTAAGCTAGCACTAAGTCCACCCCCCGTCCACCTTTACTCTTTTCTTTACAATAAGGCTTTCAAATAGATCATGGTTGTACGGCAGTGAAGCGTAAGTGTTGAACACTGATGACATGCTTCCAACAGTATCACTAGTTACTCTCTGTTGTCATCAAGGCGAAGTTCCAACATCCTTCAACCTGCATAGGCTTGGTATCACTTACTTGTCTTCCAACTTTATATTTCAACTCGTTCCGCCCTCACGGATGAAAGGGGGGGGCACTAGCCGCACAATGATCTTAGATACAAAACCTTCGCGAATGGAATAAAACTTTTTACGCCAAAATGTAGCATTTTGTTGCATATATGCTCAAACCCGAAATCATATTAATCTACGTTCATATTTTTCCAGTCCACCGAATTTGATTGTCCGCTGAAGCAATCATACCTCTGGCGGAAAAAGTCTGGTGGAATACTTTCCTAACATCGCTGATACCCCGGAATGCCTAGTTGGGGTTCAAAAGATTGGACCCGTACGCTGAACTCAATTACCTAGCTCTTTTAGTCCAACAGGGACACGCCGTAGATTTCGAAAATTCAATGCCATTGTGCAAATACTGAGCACCCAGATGAGGCGACATCAACGAATCGGTATGAAAACATCCGCGACGTGACAGCTAGTCTTGCGCATGCAACTTAAAAACGGTTTGAACTACTGATTGTGGCATAAGTAGCTCAAATAAAACGCGCATTTTTCAAGAACAGTCGCAGTGTCTCACAGAGCCCAGTTCGAAAGTGTCTGTTCGAAATCTGATGAGAAGCATATGCACAACGGGTGCTACGAAAAACTCCACAACAACAACAACAACAACAACAACAACCGTTATTCAAAACGCAAATCCAAAGAGTATCAAAGACTAGCGGTCTTCAGATACGCACAAATTCCGCAGACAGCCCCCCCTCACCGGTTTTGTCCCGTTTTGGAGGGCCATCAGGTAGTCGCAACCCCTGGAATACGGGATTATAAATCCCTAACTTGAACAGCAATATGGCTGAAAATCTACGGCATGTTGAATTCGTTGGGAGTGAAGACTCTATGGACTCCCTCATAGTCACTAGCACACAGATATCTATCAGCACAACGTACGGCACACTAGCGCCCTATCTCACACCTTGTGTACTGCATGGGTGCTTAGGATAAAATACGAAATCCCAGTACGAGGTATTACCCGCCTCTCTCTCTCCGTAAAAAGGCTATTGTCTTGCATACGCACCGTCCTTGAAGAGGAACTACTGTCATTCAATTCGGAAGTCATCCAGTTCGCACTAACTAATTAGGTGTGAAAGAGAAGACGAAAACTTGTTCCAAACTACTACATCAGAAAACGTCGAGGGGCTAGCAAGGAACGAACCTATTGCTCATCGAGGTAGGAAGCAAATAAGAAAGTTGTCTAGAAGAACTGCCGGTTTTGATGTCAGAATCGTACAAACCCAGAGTCTAACCTATGTCCTTAGCCAGGTTACTGACTTGTGAGACTGGTTCATTTATCGACGCTTAGGATGTACAATCAGACCGACCTTACACGTGGTTCCTTATTGGGTAGTGTGTCTACTGTTCTTAGCTTGGCTTCCATGTCACTCCGATGAAGCGAGAAGGGCCGAGATACCGACAAGTTGCCCACGAGCAGACAGAAGCAGTTAAGATAATCACTCAGCTGTAACACCCTTTTGGTGCCTAATTGCCATGCCACCCGAACGAAGCACGAGGGGTGGGCCAGATTGCTCAAGCCCAGACAGGGGAAGTTGAGAGGCAGAAGTCGGGTTCGAATCACGGGCCTTCCGGTCAGTAAATCCGCGCTCCAAATCATCATCAACACTGAGGCTTCGTTGCCATACATATGATTGTACGTGGGCTGGGATATTACCAGGGTGATCAAATCTGAACAGGATAACGATTAGGCTCCCCGACTAAAGCCTTTGGTTCAAAAGCTTGGCCACAAGGCAGCGGCGTTTGGCGGAAAATGCAAACGCATTACCATTTTTGTAGAACAAGCCACCACGCATGCTCCAACCCACAACCTCGGGGGCCATTAGACTGCGTTGGTCAGACCCCAAACCACTGACCGACCTGGTATGAGGGACTGAATGCCGCACGGACACCCACTAGTATAGCTTAATGGGTCGCGGAGGCACACACAACATGAGGTTCAGTCTCTTTGTGACGGAAAAAATGTGATACACTTCGTATCATCCGTTTATCACCGAAAATGCTCGATATAATGTTTACTTCGGTCAATGATGTCAGACAGTCCATTTTAACCTTGGGCGTGGATACATTTTATTTGGAAGCACTGAAAAGAGAAAACGATCGATCATATGATTGACTGAGTGGTATTCACAGCCGATCCGAATCACCATACCACTAAGTTCTGATGACAACTCTCATCTTGATGGCGTTTAATACTCGTTTCATTTGTTTCAAGATAGGATGAGAAAGTCCTAAACGGTTCTTTGTTTGGTGTCGGTGAAATTAGCCTTTCTTCACAGTGGGGACGGATAGGTCGTCCTTAAACTCAGTTGGAGTTTGGAGATACGGACAGTTGGTTCACGGTGAAACGCCGCAAATATCCTGAATGAAACTTCCAACGTCGAACAGATTTATCAGTAATTCAGTAGACTGTCCGCGAACGTACAACGGGATGTCAAGTTGCTGGATCAGAAATGCTTCAGCATTTTGGCCAATCCTGTCCCCACAGCACTTTACGCTGTACGTATCCGCAAATTCAATCAAGGTTACAGACAGCATTTGCAGTCCAGTTACCCGCTACCTCCGCGATACGTCCACACATCCAAACTTCCTGTCATCCTGACCTCAAGCAAACAAATACAGTGCAATTGTGAGTGCGTATACGGATTTCCGAGTGGCAAAACGGGCGAAAGCGATGGTCCAGGCAGGTGTTTTGAGACGTTTGGTTTACATAAAGGTGAACTGCACGGCAGCAGAGCATCAATGTTGAGCACTGATGTTATACTTTTGATGATGATGATGACGATGATGATGATGATGATGATGATGATGATGATGATGATGATGATGATGATGATGATGATGATGATGATAGACGTGAACATGGACGCCTCATTGTTATGAACGATTTTAACGTCTGAAGACAAGCTACTATCCGCTAGGTCATAAGAACCACGACCGACTATCTCGTTCCGATGTGCAGCTAAAGGATACTGGATACGTAGTCCATTATGAACTGATTCGTACCCTGAAAACAAAGCCTTACAAAAAGCCTACACGCAAGTCGTGGGCTCATCATCATCAACTGCAAACAACTGCGTACTAGCAGTACAGTGGTTCTAGCTGCCAAAGTTTCGTTCACCGATGACTTCGGGAGATGGGTTAGACAGCTACGCATTGGGAGTAGCAGCTGATGTAGTCGGTGCACAAATATAGTGGTGTCGGTGGACTTTTCATTGAGGAGATCGTGGAGCTATGTATTGAAGGCAACAGCTCAGTTGAGCACGCATTGATGGCGTTACTGGGCCATGTCTGACGATGTCTCTAACCATTCATGTCTCCGGGTCCCCATCCACAGAGACGGCAATGACCATCGCAACTGAGTTTGCTGGTAATGGGCTGTCATAGTTCGTTGCCAAGTCAGCGTCTGATATCCCCTGGCCGGCTTCCACTCCTCAAGTAGTTGTGGTAAAAGAGTTACTTGAAGGAATCGGTCAACGGTTATATGGAACGGGAACGAGATGGCTGTATTTAGAGCGCGAATTTACTGACCGGAAAGTTCGTGGTTCGAACATGACCTCTGCCTCTCGACTGCCCCTGTCTAGGCTTGGGCAACCTGGCAGTATCCCGGCCCTCATGCTTCCTTCGAGTGACATGGCAGCTAGGCACCGAAAAGGTGTTGCAGTTGGACGATTTGTTAACGATAAAGAACACGTGATTAAGTCAGCGCAGCCTATGGAATGTGATCATTTTATCTATCGTTGACGAGTTATCTCTTCCTAAAACCATTAGACGTACTTCAGCAATACCGATCCGGTGCTTCTACCAGACTCGGGCAGTGTTCAAACACTGAAATACTTTTGACGTCCTCAACGCGCAGCGGCAGGTTTCTGCTAAAACCATTAGACGTACTTCAGCAATACCGATCCGGTGCTTCTACCAGACTCGGGCAGTGTTCAAACACTGAAATACTTTTGACGTCCTCAACGCGCAGCGGCCAGGTTTCTGACCCTTGTAGTAATAACGTGGAGCACATGGCAACATTGTAAACTTGACCCCTGACGAATAAGCTGTCACGCCTAAGAACGGTGGGCTGGTTAATGAAGTATGAGTATGTTGAACGTTTTGTCCATCTGCTAAGATGGGGGAAATCTCTGGGGGTATGCAAAGTGGTCCTCACGAAGGGATGGTCTTTATGAGATGAGTATGGTAACAGTAATTTGAAAGCAAAATACAGAAAAATGGACCGTAACTTTACTCAATAACTCTACCTTGTCAGTCCATCTGTTGAGCCAGCCACTCGATTTGTGTACACCACCATTCCGTGTCACTGGAGTAGTGAAAGACTGATGGTGGTTGTACAGTCAACACTAAAAGTGCGTGACTCGATATTCCAGCTGCCCTCTGGCGATTACTGTCAACAGTCAGCTATCCAGCTAAGGTGACTTGTGTAAATGAATGGGTTCAGTAAAACGGAACAAGCGAGAAGCTGCATCTGTCCAGTGGAGGAAAACATCCGAACTACGCGGAATCGAATTGTCTTAAGGCCATGGTATTTTCTTCCAAGCAAGGAGTCCCGCCAATATCTCAGCTCATTTCTGGAGAGCCCATGTAGATCCGTGGAACATGGGCGGACAGAAGCGTCATTTTCTTTCAGTGTCGTTGAATGACACTCAGCGAGGTCGTAGAGTTGTCATATGCACTAGACCAGCTGAACAATAAAGTTGTTGCAGTCCACTCGAACGATATTTGTCATACTTCGACATGCTGAATGACCCCAAAAAAACCCATGACGATCACTAATCTCAAAAGTCGAATATGGGTTGTGTTCCTCGTGAAAAGCGTTCTACCAAACGGATAATCAGCGACAAAAAATTGAGACAGAAGAAAACCCTAATCTAGTTCTAACTAGGACCCAATGCACATAAAGGCGCTCTTTGGCATAGATTGAAACAAATGGAGAATGAGAATATCACAAAGGAAACAAGACATCCTAAACAGGCGGAGTGAATACATACCTTATTGTTTGTGAGAATAAGAGACTTTAGTCTCCTTAACAAGGGAAATCCATCTAGCTTTCGGATTTCATTGTCCGAAAGGTCGATAGTATCGAACTGGTCCAGAGTGCTGCCCAAATTCTCCACAACAGGGAATTTGTACCCTCTTAGGTCTAATTCGCGGTCCTTTATGGCATTGGTAAACTGCGGGGAGTTCTCTACAAGCTCTGGAGTGATCCGAACCATTAGTATAACTGAGTAGCTGAAACAGAAAAAAATTGATTGTTTGATGTTGTGTCTTTCGAAAACAGAATTGATAATAAGCTACCTTGCAAACCAGTTCGTCCGTCAGGAAAAAGTATCCAGGATGCAGTTGAACTGACCACCCCTTCTCTCGCCTCCCGCTTCCGGCTGCATCTCTCTTGTGACACGGAGACCGCTGTATACACCGGGATAGGTAGTCTGTTAAACCATCGAGCAGAAGCACTTCTACTTGACTGAATACTTGATGATAGTAACATGAGCGCGATTTCTTTGGTAGCTTACTTGAAGAAATCTCGAGAAAGAGAAGTCTATTGCTCCCTGTTTATGCCTCAACGGATTGTAGATGTGAATCTACCGAATTCAGTTTCTACAGCGCTCTAGGTTTTTTTTTACAACTTAGATGTCGGAATTCAGTTTCTACAGCGCTCTAGGTTTTTTTTTACAACGGGCTTAGATGTCGTTGTGATCGCGGGAAACATTAATGCATAAGTAAAGTAGCGAGCTGAGACCCAGTTGGTGATTATCTTGGATAATACACGAAACTCATGGTCAATGGAATGTGAGTCGATCAAAGACTGCTACTCTGCAATCCCAAAATCCAGAACGGTGAAAATCGTTTGACTACGTGGTGTCCACCAACCGATGAGATGCTCACTGGCGTTATTTTGCTCAGGTTGATTGATTACCGGGAGAGACCGTAAGGACCAACCTGGGGTTCATTCTGATCGAGTAGGCGTCGACCATATCTTCACCTTGAGACGGGTTATCGAAGAGCAGCATCAACACAGTCCAGTTCAGTTTATCAGCTATGAATCATGCACAAAGGCATGTTGGTTTCAGCTGCTCCAGTTTCAGTCGCCCAAAATTGGGCGGCGGCGGAGACAGAACCAAGTATTTGTCAGTGACAGTTTGTTCTAGTCCGAGCAGCCACGCACTGAAGGTGATAACTTTGATGCGGGAGCGCCAATGACTGCCAGATTGAGAATTTTCTGTCACTTTTTTTGGCTGTTGGTGGGTTGAGTCCAGGGACTCCCCCACCAGAAAGGCAGCAGTTTTCGGCCTGACTGGATTTACTAAGTGATTTTATATTCCCTTGTTAGGTCATGGACTGTTCACCTCTCGGTCGCTTCCACTCTTTGAAGACAGAGCAAAAGTCTTGTTGAATAAACTGACTACCGTCATGCCATTTTTAGCGTGCGCCTTGCACTTCCAAAGTGTAAATTCATGCTTCAGAGCATGCCTGTTGCAATTCAAGGAGAAGCACTGGAGATTGTGGAGTATTTTACACACCCCAGTAATCGCAGTACCTCTGACCGAAGTGTGCTGGACGAAACCAGTGAATAAATTTAAGGAGATCGAGTCAGGTTTGCTAATTTGCGTCACTTGTGGCGTCAAAAAGGCATATCTCTCAGTCTAAAGGGCCACGTGTACCAGGTTGTTAGTTGTGTATGCCACGGTTGCAACTAACAACCTGGTACACGTGGTCCTTGAGATGGAGTGTTGTCTTTTTGACGCCACAAGTGAAGACGTCTTTGAAAACCAAAGCGAAACACAAACACTGACCACCATCATAGCATCCTTTCATCATCATTGTCAGATGTAATAACCGCGTACTCGTCGTACACTGGTTGTAGCTGCCGCAGTTTCGTTCACCGATGATTTGGGGGGGGGGGGTAGGTAGCTTCGCATTGCACGCGCGAGCTGGTAAATTGGTGCATAAATCCAGCACTGTCAGTGGGTTGTCAAGTAGAGGGGTTGAAAAAGGAGCTATGCATTGAAGGCAATAGCTAGGATGCACGA
>NW_008751882.1:554279-558772 GCF_000715545.1 Opisthorchis viverrini | reverse complement strand
TGCGAACGTTTATGTTGAAAGTTCGTACTTGCCAGAAACAGTTCGTGATCAGCACACAACTGAAGGAGTCGATCTCCGTTGTCTGTGCGGCGAGCATCGACTCCGAATCGACCACCCAAATGTGATTCCGAGGAGCTCAGACGACCTACTTGAGCATTCAAATCGCCTGCAAGGATCACAATGTCAGTGCTTTTTGCCTGACGAATGGGCCCGGATAGCTCTCGATAGAAAGTATCCTTCTCCGCATCAGAAATACCATCTTTTGGCATGCGCCTGGCACCTTCAAAGTGCAAATTCATGCTTCAGAACGTGCCATCTGCGAACACATCCCTTAAAATTCAAGGAGAATCACTTTACATACCTCGGTAGTTGCATTAGCTCTATAAAAATGATCGCCGGTCTCAAATCCGTGGGCTATGAAACGCGTCTTGCGGTGCTGGACCCCTTTCCCTTGGAGTATCGTCCCCCCCGAGGGGACCTAATTCTCACTTATGCCCCCTTTGAACAAAGCCTGGCCAACAGGTTTTTCACCATTGACCCAACAAACACACGGCGGCGACATGGTAGGAAGTGGTTCGGCCATGTACACGCATGCCGATACATCATCCACCGAGGTAAGTGTCGCTCAATGTATCGCCTTCAAAGTGGAGCAAACTGTTAGGTGGATACCGTTTCACTTGGTAATTGGTAACTGGATATAAAAGGGATTACGAAGAGTTTGAGTGTCCTCGGTGTGGTCCACCTTCCATGGTGGGGCCCGTGAGGCCTCCCACTGCACTTAGCTGGGGACATTACAAGAGCTAGCATTCATGCTGTCAGTTTGTTTATAGATTGTGTGAATGAGCGTTTGGAGATGTAAACACCTGGGAATGCTTACAGCAAGCTAGCACTATGTGTGCCTCCCACCAACTCCTTTCTCTTTTTTCATTCAAAGCGTTACATGGTTAAACTCCAGGACAGCTCCAGTTTTAACACTGATGTTTTTGTCTCCGACGACGATTGACTTTACAAATCCGTCTGTTGGCTTGCATAAAATAACGCCAGAGAACATCGTGAGTGCTATGGCTACCAGGCTGATGCCCAGATGGCCTTCGTAAGAAGTTTTTGTGCCATTTTTTGTCATTTGTGGGGGCGAGATGGCCCGTGGTTAGAACACGAATTTACTGACCGGAAGGTCCGTGGTTCGAACCCGACCACTGCCTCTCGACTTCTCCTGTCTAGGCTTGGGCAACCTTGCAGTATCCAAGCCCTCGTGCTTCCTGCGGGTGGCATGGTAGCTAGGCACCGGAAGGGTGTTTCAGCTGAATGATGATGATGGTGATGATGATTTGTGTCCTTCTTGAAGACTGGGGTCATGATCGAAGAGCTCTACACCATTACGTTTTCTTTCAAATTTTTGCTGTTTGCCATTGTTTCACCAGCTTCCTTTAAAAGGGCAGGACGCAGACCATCCAAGTCGGGCGCTCGGAGAAAATACTATCTCACTCTATTTCTGTTGTCGGTGGCAAGCCGCTATCGATGTTCCTCCAGGTTCATTGGGTACTTCCAGAGATTGCACTGACGGATTGACCGCAGAGAACCATTTGGTGGGCGGGGGGAGGAATGGGTGGAGAGCGGTGAATTTGGGGTTCCGAGGGCGAATGACGATATTCGGTTTCCCAGTCCGAAGAGAGCCTGTTCAAGGTACCCCAACTTGATCCTTTAACCTAAAAGGCAATGGGAGAAATGTGGTAACCGGACAGTAACTGATGCAAACGTCTGACACCCAAGTCAGCAGGTAGTGAGGTTTTCTTGGGGATCCTGCCCGAAGCGGATGAGCCAATGGTCTGATCCACTCGCAAAGGGTTGACCTAGCAGCGGGTGCAAGGAGTAGGACAGAGACGTCTCACTCCTCTTCCTACTCTAAACACCAGATGCATCCAAAGACAGAGGAAGTGGCAGGTTGTAAATGCATTTCGATTGTATTGGGTGCTTAGCCGGCTGCCAAGGTCATTTGTCGGGTGAGCAGGGTATATGATTCTTAGAACCGACTTTTTCTAACCCGTCCTCCCTCGGGCAAAGTCAACATCGATGCTCCAATACATGTAGGGCGAAAGACCAAACTGCGTTCGCAGACTCATCACGCAGGAAGTGTAACTTTGCATTCAAACCGCCTCGTAGTATAGCTATTCGTAATATGGGAACTCACTGCTCTTCGTTTTGCCGTTCCCTTGTTGCCTTCCTGAAACTGTAGGAAGGGGTTCCGATCAGTGTATCTTGCAAGGTCACTCTAGCACTCAAGTCTGACTACCACAGTATGATGGACCCTTTTGGCTGAAGGATAAAAAACACCAAAAAATCCAAATACTCATACCGTGTGGTTTGGTGTGCCCTTTGTACCTTCGAAGCATTACTACAAGACTAGACGGTTGCTCCACTAACTTTGGTCATGTAACAAGAACCCTCAGAGATAGTGCACAGGTTTACCTACCTCGAGAGTTGCATCACGCCGGATGGCAACGTTGCCGACGAAGTGAACCCTAGTCTGTACTGCTTCCCTTTGACCTAGGAACCTCTGGAATTGACAAGGCTGTATCTTCTCTTTGAAAGACAGGGCTTACAAAAGAGCAGTGCGCCCGCTGCCTGCTCAGTGTAAAAGATGAAGGAACGCTCGTCGTTGAAAACCGGCGACTTTGAAACAGCACGTGTATCACGGGAACACTAAATCAGCGATGGTGTTACAAACGGTTTTTGGCGAAAAATCAGCTGTTCCTCCAGTCGCTGAGTTGATTGGGCTGCAACAACTGCACTGCATTGGACACGTGGTCCGTATGCCAGGTAATCAATTGCTTCGGGGTACCTCGTACGATGAGGTAAGTCACGAATGAAACGTAACACCACCACCACTACTACTGGTGCTACTACTACCTGGAGTCACACCATGAGAAAAACAAAGGACCCAATCTCTTCTGGTGCACGTCGTCTGCGAGTTTGTGGCATTAGAGCCCCACCACATTTGAATGAACGGCATATCGATGTTACGCAACTAGTGGCGGAGTTCAACCGACCCTCTGGTTCTAGTTAAACAACCCGTCCTTTATAGTTTTCCATTTTCTTTCTGTATGCCGTCAAGCCTGCAGTATCCACTACCACAAGATGCAGCGACCCAGACCACCCCACGGCTGTCAAGCAGAATTGAACCGAAGTCTCACTGAAGAGCATCATCACACCATCATCATTATCACCGACAGCAAGACATCGGTGTTCAACATCGATGTTTCGTGGACGTAAAGCCGTGATTTATTAAAAAGTCATAGTAAAGAAAAGAATAAACGTGGATGAGGGACTTAGTGCTAGCATACTACAGTCATTCCGGGGTGCACATACCTCCAAACACACATTCAGGCAATCTGGATAGATCACTACCGACATCGATTGGCAGCCATATCTTGCAGCGTTTCTAACCAGGCGCAGTGAGGATCACGCGGTCCCCATCCTAGAATTCGGGGGCACCGACAACCAAGCGTTTCGTAATTTATTCTGCACCCTTCTGACAAGTCAAGGGTTGGCCACCTCTCTGCTTCTGCCATTCTGAGTTGGGCATGAAAAACAGCACTCTCCTCGGTAGTCGATAGTTAGGCATACGCAACACATGTCCAATCCAAAGCAGCTTCTGGTGCTCGATATATTCTTCAATCAAATTACCCAGTGCACAACCGAAAACTCGCTTCCTAATTGCCTCGTTACGGATACGCCGACACCAACCCACACGAGCTATGGTTCTGAGACAACGATTGTCGAACACCTGAAGACGTCTCAGTCCCGCTGCTCGAACAAGCCGTCTCACAGTCATCCAACGAAACAGCCCGCACTGTAGCTTGACACCCACGTCCCTTGAGATTCAGGAATACACCACTCTGATGCCGTAAGTGTCTCAAATTAGCAAACGCAACTCGGGTCTTGCAGATGCGTGCATTAACCTCATCTGTCACACTACAGTCAAAACTAATGCAACTTCCAAGATACGTAAAACGCTTCACAAATTCCAGTGCCTCTCCGTGGATAGTAAGTGGCGCGTTCAGTGACAGAATGTCCAGGAGCATGATCATACACTTTGTGGGTGCAAAGTTCATACCAAAGGACACGATGACGTTGGTCAGTTCATCCAAAAACACATGCACCTTCTCCACTTCAAAGATGATAACGATGTCACCTGCATGTTCCATACCGACAGGGTTTTCTTCACAGGCTATCTGAACATCAGGGTTCTGGAGACCTTCCAGCTTTCGGTTCACGATTTCATCAATCACGAATTTAAACGGAAATGGGAAGACTGGGCATCACTGACTGGCATCAATTTCTGTTGTACAGGTGCGACGGACACCGATTTGAATTTGGGATCGCCGATGAGTGTACGGAAAAACCGTTCAACTGTGGCAACTTTTCACTGCCCATCTACCATACCACCCGAGTGATGTACGAGGGCCGGGACACTGCCAGTTTCCACAAACCTA
>NW_008751882.1:553756-554269 GCF_000715545.1 Opisthorchis viverrini | reverse complement strand
GTTGAAGGAACTTAAACTATACTTTAATTTTCCGAAACCTATACACCGAGCAGGCAAACGCCGGGCATCCAATCACGGCAACGTGCCATCATCGGTTACTTCATATGGGAAGATACACGAAGCCACTTACTTCACACAATGTTAACATAAACCTCGGTTCAGTAGAATTTCTACCGGCACTGCAAGGGTTTTTCTGTGCGCCTCGTCGGTTTCAATGGTGCTGCACTATGCAATGCACTTTTGGACAGCAGATCAGACTTTATATTGGCTAGACCCGAAGTTACTGACCTGATTGGGCTAAAGGGTACCCCAAAAGAGGTGGAGTTCAGTTTGATTAACGCGGCGTCGAGGAAGAGCACAACACCCTTTTGTTTGACCATTGAGTCCTTCATTGAGTGCATTCAACGGGCCAGCTACCCCTGATGAGACCAACCGTACAGTCTCGAGAGTTCCTTCGTCACTGGCCCCAACTACAAGGCATCACGCTCCATCGAATAGTATCCTTAAAAGTGT
>NW_008751882.1:553442-553747 GCF_000715545.1 Opisthorchis viverrini | reverse complement strand
GGAGTTGTAGATCATAGGCCAGGTGGAGTGGAGATCAGCTAACCAGATCGTCCAAAGCGGGCACTTCCGAAGTTTAAGGCTTGGGAAGATGAGGGGATGGGAGGAGATTTGCAATGCGTTTGTCTGAACTCACTTTTAGGGATCAAAGACCCAGAAGAGACTTATCCATGAGTCGAGGACAAACAAATGCTAAGTCTACCGAAGCAATCAATCGGCTATTTGAACGGTCTCTATCAGGTCCGGCGCCCATAGAAATGTGACTGGCTTGACCCATCACAAAACAAACCGATTGGTGTGTCAGCAGA
>NW_008751882.1:546252-548602 GCF_000715545.1 Opisthorchis viverrini | reverse complement strand
TATTATTACTATTATTATTACTAGAAGGGATTTGCCAGTATAGACTACGTTTCCTTCAAGATCCTTGGATGAACGTCGTCGGGCTCCAACGCGCAGAATGAGTTGATCTTGTGCAAGAGTTGACAACTGTCCTCCACCGTGATACCAAGTCCGCGGGAGGCTGTTCGTAGTTACGCCTTGACAAGGGTGGATGTGACGAGGACGCTGGGGCTGAATATGGACCTGCATAGTTTTCTCTATAAACCTCATATAGCGCTGTTGTGTCATTCTTCGGTTCTCCGTTCCAGTCCTCAAAGAGAACACGGATGGCTTGTTTCTGCGGCGACGTCTGATGTATTTGAACGCTACATTGTTGTTTTTCCGAGCGAGGTCTATGATGGTGGCCTGTTTCGTATATTCCGCTGACGGATTTCTGATTTACGAAATGCCGGCTCATCTTCTGTACCTCCTGTAGTAAAACTTGAAAAAACGCTGGGACCTTTTCAAAGAATTTGCCGAATACTTTTGGGCAGTCTGCAACTCATCCGGGTGCGAGCTGGTTTCTGGGATGAATATAATGTCAGGCCGTGAACTTTCTGGACAACGATCCTACATAATTTTTTCCACTGGGACCGGTCCCATTTTAACTTGATCAATAAAGGTGCGCATTCCTGAAAAGTCTGCACGGCGGAAGTCTCGAAACACGTTTGAGGCGCGGGATTTCAGGCCCAGTGGCAGATGAGATCAAAGGCCACCACACGGAGGCCGCTGTTTCCCAATGAAGTGATAATTGTTACCTGATCAACAAAGTGTCCTTCGTTGGTGATGACCAAATCCAGGAGGGATGGTAGTTGGCCTGTGCGGTATCTGGTGGGTGCAACGACATGTTGGGTCCAAGCGCTCGGTTGAACGACTTCAGTCAGCGCCGCTGCAAAAATTCCGACGCGACTGAGCTCCATCCAGGAGGCCTTTGTGGCGTTGATGCCACCAACCAGCAGGAGATGAATGAAGTGATAGTTGGAGGAGAGTTGCTCAGGGGTTCATATAAGGAATTGGCCATCTTCAGGGGGATTCGAAGGGCTACGGTAGACCACACCGAGAGGGAGAGAATTGGAACCGCGAAGCGGGATTAGGACCCAGAGTGCATCGCAAAAGGGTGCGGAGGTAATGTCAAAGAGGAAAATCGGGTTTGGTAGGGCCGCATGTAAGTACAGAACAACCCCACCAGCCCTCCCTCATTTCGAGTCAGCTCGAAAAATAGAGTAGTCCCCTATAAAGATCTCCGCGTCAGAGAAATCTGGTGTGAGCCAGGTCTCCGTGAATGCAATTCTAGACGGTTGTTCAAGTTAAACTGACTAATATCGCTGCGTTTGTTGAGAAGACCGAGGTAGTTTGTAGACAAGGATTTCAGCAACTTCTCTGCTGCCTCGGAGGACGAGGAGCCGAAAGTTGAGTGGCCAGAGAGGTTAGCATACTTAACAGTTCTGTGCCGCGTTTGAGTCCCAACCTGCAGAGGGGCCTTTGAGGCAATGTCGTCTGCTTCCTGTTTTCGTGGTGTCTGTGGATTCTTCTCGCTTGCGATGTTTTTTCGCCCGTTGAGAGTCCGGTTTGCTCGGACGTTTTACGGATTCACGGATTGATACACAGGATTGAGGCTTTTGCCCAAGTTTCCCGGGTCCAATTTGTTCCTGTCGTTCAGCGGCTGTTGTTCACTCGGCAAAAAAGTGAAAAAAGGGTGTAGCATTGCTCTTTATATTCTCAGCACTGGGCAGTATGCTTGCCAGCGCGAGGATTCGCATTAATAAATGTCGAATAGTGCTTTAAACTGGGTTCACGGATTCACGGATTGATACATAGGATCGAGGCTTTTGCCCAAGTTTCCCGGGTCGCTTTTGTTCTTTTCGGAGCGTGGGCAACCGTCGGAGGAAGGTCATCACACGCTGCTAATACCCGAAATGATAAAAAATTGCTCAATGAATGTGCGCGCTCTAAGTTTGAAAATGTTCTTACCATGTCCCAGCCGTGTCTTTGCTGGGTCAACAGTGAAAACCTGTTGGTCATGCTTTGTTCAAGCAGAGCATAAGTAAGAGGCGACGATACTCCAGGGGAGAGAGCTCAAGCACCGCGAGACGCGTTTCATAGTCCACGGATTTGAGGCCGGCACCCATTCTCGTAGCGGCTCGCTGGGCACACTCAATGAGGGCGAACTCTTTCGTGCGTCCTGAGTAGAACACTTGGTTGTCATATTCAAGGAGCGGTCTGACGTGGGCCCCATAGACCATTCGGAACTCCATGCGAGTAATACGGGAGAAGGTGCGTCGGATCATCCGTAAAACGGCGAATGACTTTTGGGACGATTTCTCATGGTGCA
>NW_008751882.1:532064-546008 GCF_000715545.1 Opisthorchis viverrini | reverse complement strand
GATCCAGCGAGGGATTTTCCCTTGAATCCCGTAAGAATCGAGTTCGTGGAGCGTGTGAGATCTTATCAAATGCTTTTGAAAACTCGAAAAATATGGCATCCGATATGAGTCCTCTGTCCTTGGCCTGGGTTAAACTGTCCATAAACATGAGCGTGTTTGTCACGCAAGAGCGGTTTGGAAGAAATCCGTGTTGAGCTGGAGATATCAGGTTGTCGTAAGTGAGGTGATTTAGGATATCTGGCTTCAGAATCCGTTCCATGACCTTGTACAGCATTCATGTGAATCTTATGGGCCTCTAGCTAACAGGCGATGGTTGCTCACCAGTTTTGTAAATTTGCTTGACGATATCTCCTTTCCAAGCAGAGATAAGTCTGATTTAGCTTAGCGATTGACGAAACACCAGTTTTAAACCACTTGCCAGTTTAGACTTTTTTTCCAGGATCCTTGGATAGACCCCGTCACCCCCAACGCGCAGAATGGGTTGATCTTTTGCAAGAGTTAACGAACGGCCTCAACCCTGAAGACCCAGCACGTTAGAGGCTGTTTGTAGGTACGTATTGACAAGACTGGACGAAGACGCTGGGGCTGATTATAGCTGTGCAATGTGTTCACTATAAATATCTGATACCACTGTTGTGTTTCTGGTGGGTTCCCCTTTCCTATCGTTCAAGGAGAACGCGGATGGCTTGTTTCTGCGGCGGTCTCATGTACTTGAATAATGCATTTCTTTTTTTCGGATGAGGTCCATAATGGTGGCTTGTTTTCGTATGTTCCATTGG
Source organism: Opisthorchis viverrini (assembly GCF_000715545.1). Lineage (NCBI taxonomy): Eukaryota > Metazoa > Platyhelminthes > Trematoda > Opisthorchiida > Opisthorchiidae > Opisthorchis > Opisthorchis viverrini. The sequence goes on along the minus strand of NW_008751882.1, from coordinate 545,229 downwards.
AGGATTTCTGATTTACAGCGGTTCCGCATTTCACGAAATGCTAGCTGATCTTCTGTGTCTCCTGTAATAAGCTTTTTGATAAACGTCGAAGCCTCTTTTCCTGAAGACGCTGAATCTTTTTGAGGTCATCGTGTCTAGGCAATGGCCCTACATAAGTCTTCCACTGAAGCGGTCCCAGTTAAACTTATCCAAGAATGATGCGCAATCCTGAGAAGTCTGCACGGCAGAAGTTTCGAGTCTACGTTTAAGGTTTTCGACTTCTGGCCCAAAAGCAGATGAAATCATAGGTCAGCACGCAGTAGTCACTGTCCTGGCGGAAAGTTAATTATTATCTGATCAACGACGTGTCTTTCGGTGGTGGTGACCAAATATAGGGGGATGGTAGTTGGCCTGCGCGGTATCTCGTGTGCGCAACGAGATTTTGAGTCCAAGCGCTCTGGCGAACGACTTCAATCAGCTTCGCTGCAACTAGCGCACTTGGTCCAACTCGCTTGAGCTCCATCCAAGAGGCTTCTGGAGCTTTGGGATCTCCTACCAGGGGAAGACGAGTAAAATGGCGGCTAGGGCGAGTGTTCAAGCGTTCGTATGAGGAGTTATTCATCCTCAAGGGTACAAGAGGTGCAACAATAGATTACACCCATGACACTTGACCGGAAAATGCTCTTTTTTGAAAAACTCTTGCGGATCGAATGGAAGTTTTTGTGCAGAAATTTTGCAATTTGGTATATGTATTGTAATACATGACGCCTATTACTTTGCTTGATTTATGTGTAATTATTGGTGATGTACAAACTCAATGTGCTTTGGCTCATGAACTTCCCTTTTGTTCCCGTCCACAGAAATTTCCATGTCTTCCCAAAAGCATTGCCCATGGCAATTCTACAGGGTGCATACCACGGTATGGCCAAACCAAAATACCCAATCTAGACTCAGTGGTTTTAATAAATCTTTCGTTTCAGCTGTGGCGCACATTCGACTTTGGACTTGCTGTGCTATGAGGCACCCAGTATTCGCACAACGGCGAAAGCCACGGCGTGTCCCTGATGGCCTAAAACAGGCAGATTGCTGAATTCGGGATACCAGTCCAAACTTTTGAGCACCATCCAGGCATCTTGGGGGTCTAGCAATGCTAGGAAATTATTCTACGAGAACTTTTCCACCAGAGGTATAACTGCCTCAGTAGGCGATGAAATTCGGCAAGGTGCGCAAATATGTAATTAAATCGGAGTAACTTTTAGCTTTAACTCTTGCGCAACAAAGTGCAACATTTTGGGAAAATATTATCCCAATCGCAACAGTTTTGCAGCTAAGAGCATTGTGCAGCCAAGGGCCTCGTGCTACGGCTTCACATATGCCCGTTGAGGTATTAGTGTCTGTTCACTTTCCATTCTGCATGGCACTTGAGAAGGCGTTAAAGGGGCACATGGAGGATAACTATGTGGCTTTTGTACGTGCAGCTAGTGATGGAAGCACCATTGTTGTTTTGCGTTACGAGTGGGGCACCACAGATGCAGCAGGCGGCCTTCTAAGCCAACGGAAAGTCAAGGAATCGAAAGAACTTAGCGTATATGAGACTAACGAACAGTACGCGAAGCACCGGCTGCCGAGTGCTTTCTTGTTTATGAAGGCAAGGAACCAATCGCTCAGTCACCTCTTATTATCTTGAACGCAATCGTAAAGTGAGCACGATTTGTGCAAATGGCATCAGTTAGATCGATGGATAATCGATCAGGTACAGAGCGCTTACAACGTCTTTGGTAAGTATGAAACACTGTCGTGTGTTCTGCGGCAGTCTATAGCCGATGAACGCGGCAAGGTACGAGTGGGCACAGATGCAGCAGGCGGCCTTCTAAGCCAACGGAAAGTCAAGGAATCGAAAGAACTTAGCGTATATGAGACTAACGAACAGTACGCGAAGCACCGGCTGCCGAGTGCTTTCTTGTTTATGAAGGCAAGGAACCAATCGCTCAGTCACCTCTTATTATCTTGAACGCAATCGTAAAGTGAGCACGATTTGTGCAAATGGCATCAGTTAGATCGATGGATAATCGATCAGGTACAGAGCGCTTACAACGTCTTTGGTAAGTATGAAACACTGTCGTGTGTTCTGCGGCAGTCTATAGCCGATGAACGCGGCAAGGTCCCTGCCACTCAAGACATATACGATCACCGCCGAAATTGTCGGTCAGCTATGTCGATCAGGTGCTGCATAGTTAGGTTTTGTTGTGACAGATGATATGCCTTCGGTCCAGGCTGAACTTTCGGAGAACAAAGGCGTGCTTGTGCTGAAGATGGGGGAAGGTTATCATAGCCACATGTGCTTCCCCAGATGTCAGCGGCTAGCGTTGTTCAGCTGCTTTTCAGATGTGATATATGTCACGGAAAGCAAGCAATATACTGTTTTAGGCACTTTTTAAAACAACTAATACCTGGCACATGGACACAAGCTCTACACCTTCTTGGTCACCCATGGCATGTGTACCGGACATCTGGTTATGTATGCTTCTGTTGGAAACGACAGTTTTCTATCATGTTTTATCAAGTTCAAGGAAATGGTGAGCAAAAAGTATAGGGTGAGGATTTTTGTGGTGGACAAACTGGTGCTGTAAATGTCGGCATCGAATACAGGGTTTTGCGGTGGCATGTTGTGCTACTCCCAAATTCAAAGTTATCAGGAATCACTTGTGTATCATTTAACACGTGTATTTTTGGTCACAGACACACTTCAGGAAACGCAGAAGTGTGCTTGCTGAAGTGTCCGCAAAGGTATCTTGTGATTTTGACTGGCCCAAGGCAGCGCAGTGTGTAGTAGTAGTGGTCACCAGTCAGTAGACATTAAGCTATCAGAAACAACACAATGCTAATCATCAGTTGAAAATGGTGTTGTGTGCACAAGTTTCTGCACGATGCCGCAGCTGAAGCGCTCTCTTTATAGAACAAATACCAGTTTGACAGTAGCGATATTTCGATAATTTCACTTGTATATTCCTTAAGGCTTAGAACGTCAACAGACAAATAAACATTGCACACCAGGGAGGGCCATAGGATGCCAGGCAGGACACGTATACCATTGTAGCGGTTGCCCAATCTGATTAGTGCATCCGCATCCACTGTCTCCCTCGTGTTTTGTTTTGATCCACATCTCACAGCGTGCATCAGGAGACAAGACTTGATCTGTCTGCAGCCTGGATTGATGACAGCGCCTATATGACCCCTCTTCGAAGGGGTTGTTGTTGTAACGGTTACCCTTCTGCTTAATCATTCCTCTAATCAATTTCACACCGGCACCTAATAACCTTATTCTCTCTTGCCTGTCTCACAATCACGCATCAACATCGTGACATGAATACAACAATATGTCAACCCTGTTCCATGACCTTATGAATGACGCCAGGTGGACTTCACATGACTGTTTTCACGTTCAACACATTGCAACGACATATATATGAGGAATGAACACAGTCAACCGCACACACACACGCATCGCGCGCACGTCAGAACACAGACCGGCTCAACACACCAGAAACTGTGGACAACCAGGAACGCCAGAAGAAACACGATTACCTGCAGCCAAACGAACTCGGTGGAACTATTACACCTTACACCCAGAAAGATAAGTTCTTCATTTGGAGCTTCCTGTTTTTGCTATTGAATTCGACTTGATTAGGGTGCACCCAGTTGTTCTAACCTCACACTCTCAAAACACGCTTTATTAGTGTCCTTTGCATTCTGATTTATCAAGTGATTTTTGTTGTTAACAAGAGAGAACAATAATGCTATCAAACAACCAAGGAAATGCAACTTTTCACATCATAAAATTTGGACTTTCGACTTTGCACAAGTTCGATATATCACTTGTTGCAGCGCATGATATTGGGCGTTAAGGCATGTGAATTCACCCAAAACCTTCCCTCTAGATTTGGCGGGCGAGGTCTGGCAGGCAGGCTTGTTGTCGTTTACACAAACAAGACAACGAGAAAATTAAAGAACATTATTGTCCGAGGCGTACACATTTAGTAGGCCACAGTTGCCGTTCCGTTGTGGGCAACTTGTTCGTCGAATAATACGCTTCCAACAGTTGTTTTTGGGCTGCAGAAGGAACCAAGTTTGAAGTAGTTTTAGAAGCGTTTACCTGTGGTCCCTTGCGTCAGCAACCCTACTGCCAAGCAAGGAGAACCCGAAGTACGTACGTCCTCCGGGGCAACGGAAGCCGGTGAACTACAAGTAAAAGTCTGACCCTGGACGCTTTTACAGAAGCCTCGACCCTGTGTATCGGTCAGTGGGTTAATAAATATCTGAAGTTCATTTACAGTAGCCTAAATGGTTTATGAACCGTATTATCAGCCTTGCGGTCGGAGTGCATTCTGCTCCTACAAAAGAGTGGTTGATCCAGTTTTAGTGCTTGACCCAAAACCACAGGATTTTTAAAGAATCTCACGCTTCATTCACTTGGTTCCTGTGACCGTAGCTACGGCTCCACTGATCGTATTTGGCTTGAATGACGGATCCACTTTGTTGTGCCAACATTCTTCTCGTAGAATGTCCACTTACATGCGCGAATAGGGTAACCTGGTGAACACTTCATTTGTTCTGTGGTCACGAATGAGCACTCCACGACAGTCGTTGACCGAATGCACTGTCAAACTGAGGTAACGGCTTAACTGTCCCTATTTCACTTGTTGCAGTCTCCCAGTTGCTTCCTGGGCCAGATATTGTCACGCGGCGTTTGAAGATCCCGTCTGAATAGTGCTTATGCCGAGACAATTCACCAGCCCAGAAAGGGATCGCGTTATTTGATATTTTGGGATCTTCGCGTTATGCATGGACGCCCGAGGGGTGAACCCTAGTTTGCTAAATGAACGTCACGCCGGGGGTATACAGTGGGATGGACAATGTGAGGGTTACGTAGGTTACACCGGTCTTCCAAAAACCCTGCGCACAAGTCGATGAATCGAATTGATCGCCGTTCCCAGCAACGATGGATGATCTCAGTTGACTTGAATATCTTTCTCGGCTTCTGTGTCGACTAGATGAATTTCCTGTCATCCGTCGTAAGCATCAACAACGAACGATACCTGCCTGCTGTTTGTTGAACCTGCATAGATTGTCTGAATTCAAAACCAGGGTGAAGTTGGTTGCAGCCGCTGCCGCGGATGATCATTCCCCAGCTTAATGGTTGTTTAACCAAATTACAAACAAGATTAGCACCATATGTGAAAAAGTCAAGCACCAATGACAGTGATTCCAAGCATGCGACCAAATTCCCTAGATACTTTAGATTGAAGGTGCACTTTTAACGCAAAGCACATTCGCTGGTCAGTGGTCGTTCCTCACGCCGGTTGAAGAAGGTTCTCAGCGTTTCTCACCGTCTCTGTCTGCTTCATCCCAAATTTCTGACCAGGAACCCGGTAACTCAGATTTGTAACCCTTAGAACTTTGAAGACTTATGCTACCAAGCAGTTACCTTCTGTTATTACGCTACAATCAATAGGAATTTCATTACGCCTGTAAAGCTGACCCATGCTAAACACCAGAAAAGCATTGTAAAGCTCTGTCTTACCTATGCAGACCTTCACGAAACTTAGTTAGGCAATCTCGATCCTCCAGCCAGCCCTGTAACACTTACTTTTCGGGCTCCAACGACTTTATTAGTTATTAGTCAGTTGTAAGCCCTCAATTTAAGTGGAAATAGCGCTACTCAACCGCCACTTGTTGGAGCCGCATTACACGGCCACGGGTTGACCGGCTCATCGAGTGTCAACTTCCCAAAAGAGTCGGCGAACTCAGCACTGAAAGAAGTCGTGAGTCCATCTGCGTGGATTTTTTCGACCAACGCACAGAGCTCTAGGTGCTTATCGCAGCTAAGTTTAGTGGAACCATGGAATTTTTGGAGTGTTGAATTTTGCACCGAATCAGACTGATTCAGGTGCACTCCTCTGGGAATTAATCTGGCAGGCGATTGTCCAAGTAAACGAAATTTGAAGGTCACCAAGCCCCGTAAGTGGAATCTCAATACTGGGCTTGCTAACAAAGCCTAGTTCCAAAACATCTCAAAGTTTAAATTTACATTGTATGCTCAAAACTTGAAAAAACTCACAGGCACCAAAGTATCCTTCCCACACCCGGATACTGTATCATGACGTGACCCTTTCCACTGGGCTAATACAACATAGATGAAGGTAATAAAATACTTGTAAAAACGGTGAAGACTCTTTTTCAGTCCGCGAACGGTTTCGTCCTTCTTGTGGATCATTAGGAGGGTGCGGCCTCCAAGGTTCCTCGAACCTCATATCCTTCTTGAACCCAAATTGCATGAAATTAGCGAAATACACTAATTTGCGTACCAGTTTAGTTTTGGTGAGGGAATCACCTGGAACCCAGCCGAATCTCCCGTTCATGGTGTCTTTGGGGGATTCAGCTGGGTTCCGGAGGAACCTCCCAACAAAACCAAATCGGTATGTAAATTAGTGTATTTCTCATTGGTGGTCGAGGAGACCAGCCACGACAGTACTGTTTACTGTTCTTTCGTTGTATGGAGGCCAATTTCCAAATATATCTAGGTGTGATGTGCGATACTGATGTGCCTACACTCATTCACCTTCATGCCTAGACTCTCAAGGGCACTGTTTTTGGGGAGGATGTACATTGTTCGTGATGCCTCTAGTGAGAAACGTCCCCAAAAAATGCGCAGCTCAAAGAATTCTGGGTTCCATCTGAAAGAAAGAAAGTTCAGCCTAATGCAGTGGCCAAAGGCAACTCTTCATCGTTATAACCACATGCATTTAAGTTGCCTTTGCAGCCTATATTCGTCCGGTGCCCGTGCATGTCGGTTATCATGAGGCCTCAACTATGCTCGGGCAAATAGCTCCTGATTGCCCTTCTTCAACATAGCACTGTACATGGTCCCCCGGACACTTTGAAGCCGAATCAATGGGAAACAATAATTACAGGGAAAGCTGTGACCGCGGTCACGAAGAGCAAAGAGTTGAAATCTCTAACAAGAACGAATGCCAGTCTAATTCTCAGAATCATGGTGTGCGTTCTTACTGGATAGATGATGCTGATGAAGGGCAGTTGGGTGTATTACTTCTCGAGGATGGAGAAAACGCTAACATATGAGGGAAAAGAAGTTTTGAGGGGAAATGATTGAGTTTTTGAACACATTCAAACTCCAACAGCACTTCGAGGTAGTCAAATTAGAGGGGAATGTTCAGTGGATTAAGGAAAACCAGTTCCAAATGCAGCTGGATCCGGGTGAGGAGTTCATTTGTAATTCCAACTAAGATTCCGAGCGGGCATGACGGATGGATTCTGCTTATGAATAGAATATTTGTTGGCATGTCGTCAAACCGAGTGTGGTAGTTCTGCGTCATCACAAGGCTGGGAGACTTCGGCTCCTAAACATCCATTTAAAGAACATCGTGGCTGAAGTGATCAAACAGCAGAAGTGTTTCAATAAGAGGTGGGATTTTGGCTAGGCAAGGTGATCAACACATGTTGAATCAAGCCGATAAGAGTCACGCGTATTTTCGTCCAGCTTGTTCTCCATGTATATGTAGAGCATAAAAGAGGCGAAGAGGAAAAACGACCATACGGAGCGTTCCAAGCAGCCACTACCGAAGATCAATGTTTGGGAAGGTGTGGGGATGGGATGAGGCCATTAATGCCTTGTGACCGTGGGGGTGCCAAGGAGCATGGATTCAACTGATAGAAAATCTCGAAGTTTATGACGGTAAGGGAAATGAATGTAAACCCTTAAATGGGCTTAGGTAATGTTAGATTTGTTTTGAGCGATTTATCAGCCATATGCCCGGTGGGCCGTGAGCTACGGCAATGCAGATCACGGCTTTAATGAAGTATTATACATTCTAGCAGCGATCTAAAGCTTCTATCTACCATGAAACCGACATCTCCGCCCAGTCGTCCTCCGCAGTCTGAGACCGATCGCGGTAGGCATAGTAGGTGCATAATAGTAGGCATAGTAGGTGCGCTTTTCGTGCGTTTGAAGAATTTTCAAGAAGACTACGGCAGTTTACAAGGGTTTTAAGTGGTACAATATGTAACACCGAATGCCACATTTTTGTTCAAAGGCTCCTTGATTTAAGCCTCGGTTCCAGAGTGTTTTTCATGCGTTTTGAGGTGTCCCCTGCCCATTAGTTGGATACCATATTCATTCGTGACCGTGACGGCGTATAAACTGTATAATTTTTCATATTAAATTTTTCATATTAAATATTAAATTGTTGCATTTTATTATTATATTCTAACGATACATTACGATCAACATATTCCACATGCGTTTTCTGAAATAATGGGCAAAATTCTAACCATCGTAGTGAAGGCAAGGAGGTAAGCTATATTCTGTCGTGCTCACTCTCAGAATTCCGTGATAATATAGATGTGAACGCAAGTACATATGCGTTGGAGGTGGCATGCGACTGACCTGCCATGGCTGTGTCTTCATTCAGTTTTAGCTGATGTCTTGTTCCTGAGACGACTGGGGACCGGATGCCAAAGTGAATCCAAAGGGGCCTTCCCGAATGGCTACATCGGTAAACGTGGCGAGGCCATATTCTTGAGCAGCTTGCGGCACCAGAAGTGGATGTTTAATCATCTTCATGTTTCACAAAATCAGGCTTAGGGCGAAAAATAAACTTGAAAGTTTGGAATCGGCATTTTCCTCAGGGTACGCATGCAGATCCCGAACTAATAATCCTGCGATAGATCTGTCACCGAACATCGAAAAATCAGCCTTAGGTAGGCCTTCATACCACTGAAACACGAGGCTAAATATTTTAAAAAGGACGACCAAGTCTCAATCACGTGTGTCAAGCCGCAGCTGCACGGTACGAAACATGAGAAATTTGATTCATTCCAGCCACTGTGTCTGAAGTTGCACGCCGGTTCAATGTTTTTTACGGGATTCATGGGTTGATAAAGGATTGAGGCTCTTGCCCAAGTTTCCCGGGTACATTTTGTTCTTGTTGTTCAACGGCTGTCGTTCACATGAAAGGCATAGGTGAAAGGAGGGTGTAGCACTACTCTTTATGTTCATAACAGAAGGCAGTGTGCTTATCAGCGGGAGGATTCGCATAAAAATGTGTCAAATAGTGCCTTGAACTGGGTTCTGGAAGGAGCATAAACGAAGATATCCTTTTCTCTGCTTGGGAGGAAGCGACCGACTATCGCCTGGCAGCTACCTACATATAAGCTTCATTAGCAAGCTGTGCAAGGTGATGGAACGCATTCTGAAGCCTGCTATCCTAAATCCCCTTACTTCCGGCAACCTGATATCTATAGCTCAACGTGGATTTCTCCCAAACCGCTCGAACCGTTCTTGCGTGACAAACATGTTCACATTTATGGGCACCTTAACTCAAGCCAAGGACCAGGGACTCATATCGGATGCCATATTTTTCGAGTTTTCAAAGGCATTTGATAGGGTCTCACGCGTCCCGCTGCTCCACGAACTCGATTCTTACGGGATTCAAGGGAAAATCCTTCGATGATATTATAGCGTTCCTATCAGACAGATCATTCCGAGTGTGAATGGGCTTGACCTAGTCTTCTCCAGCGCCGGTCTCTTTTAGAGTTTCTCAAGGCTCCCTCCTGGAACCGCTGCTGTTTCTGATCTATGTCACCGACCACCCAGATGTTCTTGCAAGTCCATGTCTACTTTTTGCGGACGACTTGAAATCCTGGAGTTTTAATACCAGTGCCCTCCAAATGGATGTAGACGCTGCAAAGCGGTGGTCGTTGGACTGGCACCTTCCTCTGAATGACGAAAAGTGCGTCGATACATCATTTGAATGAGACTCAGCGAACGCCTTTGTTATGCATGGTGAGGAAGGACCAGAAAACACTGAGGATATGTGCCGAAAGGATTTGCGTATTAGGCTCTCTTCAAACTTGTCCATGAGTAATCGACTCAAAAGGCATTCACAATTTTACGGATGATTCAGCGCACCTTCTCCCGTATTACTCGCGTAGACTTCCAAACGTTCTATGGGGCCTACGTCAGACCGCTCCTTTAATACGAAAACCAAGTGTTCTACTCAGGACTCACGAAAGACGTCACCCTCATTGAGCGTGTCCAGCCAGCCAGCACGAAAACTCACTCTCTACTAGACACTTATTTATGCGAGCCCCCGCGCTGGCAAGCACACTGACCCGTGTTGAGAACATAAAGATCAGTGCTACACCCTTTTTTCACTTGTACCATTCAGGCCAACGACAGATGCTGAATGACAAGAATATAACCCATCCGGGAGACTTGGGCAAAAGCCTCGATCCTGTACCAATCCGTGAACCCGTAAATCCATGAATAGTCCAATCCAACAGGAGGCGAACTCTTATTGGTTAAAATTGTGTACCCAACATCCAATCGAACATCCACAGTATCCTGGTTGCCTTCTATGTTTGTATTGTGTCAGTGTTCTGGATGTTCCTTCTAAGTACATATCAACCAGCGGACATAGAACTTCATGGTATATCTTTGGATTAGAATACATTCTGATTCACCAGATAGCCAATTGATCACATTGACGTGAATTCACTGGTTCCAGCCGATTTATGAAAATTCAGTGGTCTGCGGCTCAGATCCTTCACCCAAGATAACCCAACACCCCAGCGATAATACAGCATATTATGGTGTAGGCTTACGCTCTCACTCTCCGAAACTCGTGGTTTTTTGAAGCCACAAGTTGCGCAAAATTGTAATAACGTTCTGACCGCCAGGGCTAATACGAATTCCGGTTTCTCTCCTTGACTTTTCCGAGGAGTGTTCAAACACCGAACACCACGTAGTATGGCCTTGAACCTTGTAAATCCGAAACACATCAAAGAATTGGGTGCACTTGTTCACCCGTCTATGCCTGGGTCCTCTCTACTTTTTTCAGAAGGTAAATAATTGCGATTGTACAGTTCAGTTCGTCAAGGTTCTCCCTCAGATAGATCTGAAAATTATGGTTTTTACATCCATGTCTGACCATCTCACGATTGAGGAGAGCCAAAATTCAGGGGTGTAAACACCTGATAGAAACCATTACTCTATAGATTTCCGAAGGACCGCCACAGACTGGCACGCACCAACAAGTAGGTGAATCCAAAGAGCGTATATCCCGAAATCTACAGCAATGCGCTAGGAATCAAAAAGTGGTTAAACGAATGCACATTCGGAATCAGAGAAGTTCAAGATTGTGCGGCTACGCCGTGAATGCCGTCGTGCAAATTGTAAACGAAAAAACCGATAAGTCGAGCAACGAGCACCGAAACGAAAAAAAAGTCGAGCAACGAGCACCGATTAACGGATCCGAGTTAAAGACGAAATTGACCCCGACGAAAATGTGCTGCACAATCAAACACCACTCTCGATTTCCCAGGCTTCTTCGGGTTGACGACAGAGTGATGAGGTAAACACCACCGAGGACAAAACCCGGGACTCAACTGATGTGCCGGTACTGGCGAAGTGTATCCCATCTCAAGGTTGCGTTCTATCACAGCGCTATACTGCTGAAAATAGGTCACATCTTTCCAGAAACGCCATTTCAAAGCCTGCAGTCGCGTGATTGCCGTCTGCAGGTTGGAACTAGCACAATTAATATCGTCCTTCCACGGCAATCCGATAAAAAACTGACGATCTTGTAGTCCAAATGCCAACGCCACCCGAAAGAATGTAGACACTGCAATGCAGTGGTCGTTGGACTGCCACCTTCCTCCGAATGAAGAAAAGTGCGTCCACATATCGTTTGGAGGAGACTCAGCGAATGCCTTTGTTATGCATGGTGAAAAGGGACCAGAGAACATCACGAGTATAGATGCCAAAAGGATTTGGGAATCTGGATCTCCTCAAACTTGTCCTTCTCAATGCACCATGAGAAATCGTCCCAAAAGTCATTCGCCGTTTTACGGATGATCCGACGCACCTTCTCCCGTATTACTCGCATGGAGTTCCGAATGGTCTATGGGGCCCACGTCAGACCGCTCCTTGAATATGACAACCAAGTGTTCTACTCAGGACGCACGAAAGAGTTCGCCCTCATTGAGTGTGCCCAGCGAGCCGCTACGAGAATGGGTGCCGGCCTCAAATCCGTGGACTATGAAACGCGTCTCGCGGTGCTTGAGCTCTCTCCCCTGGAGTATCGTCGCCTCTTACTTATGCTCTGCTTGAACAAAGCATGACCAACAGGTTTTCACTGTTGACCCAGCAAAGACACGGCTGGGACATGGTAAGAACATTTTCAAACTTAGAGCGCGCACATTCATTGAGCAATTTTTTTATCATTTCGGGTATTAGCAGCGTGTGATGACCTTCCTCCGACGGTTGCCCACGCTCCGAAAAGAACAAAAGCGACCCGGGAAACTTGGGCAAAAGCCTCGATCCTATGTATCAATCCGTGAATCCGTGAACCCAGTTTAAAGCACTATTCGACATTTATTAATGCGAATCCTCGCGCTGGCAAGCATACTGCCCAGTGCTGAGAATATAAAGAGCAATGCTACACCCTTTTTTCACTTTTTTGCCGAGTGAACAACAGCCGCTGAACGACAGGAACAAATTGGACCCGGGAAACTTGGGCAAAAGCCTCAATCCTGTGTATCAATCCGTGAATCCGCGAATCCGTGAGCTGTCGGAGGAAGGCTATTCCACGCAGCTACTGTCCGTGTTTTTTAAAGGCTGTCCTTTTCGCTGCTGGAACACTCTGAGGTCTGATGGTATTTGATTAGTACCAAATTCACAAATTGCAAGAAAGCCTGTGCTTCTGTATGAACATCGGCCTGACCCTCCCATGCTTTTTGCTTTTTGCAGTAGGGCCACGAAGTCTGAAGATAATTCCCGAAACGAGTCAGAAAAGCAAATACAGCCTGGTTTATCAAAGTTTAATCTAAAGAAAGCAGCCCACGAGTTCGGATGCTCTCTGTATGCACCAATCTTAAGTGGCATGCAGCGGACACCGCTTTGTTTGTTGCATCCACCATTTTGACCAATCAGGGGTCAGCTTGCAATGAACAGGCTGCGGACACGTAGTTTCCGCCAATCAACTGCGACCCAGGTCTCCGTCCTCTGTAGTACCTGATTGCGGGTGATAAGGTGCACGTAGCTCAGGGTGCGTGTCGTTTTCGTTGATTTACATGTAAGTATTTGCGATGTACGACCTTGATTACC